>NW_026973677.1:905000-912500 GCF_035594125.1 Scylla paramamosain | reverse complement strand
GTTTGGTAGTTACCCATGTTCTTGGATTAAGGCAAAAGTATTCACTATTTTTAAGAAGGGTGACAGACACAACCCTCATAATTATCGTGGAATCAGCATCTTGAATTCACTGGCAAAATTGTTTGACATGGTATTGTGTGAGAGGTTGAGTCACTGGTTCAGACCACTGAGGGAACAAGCCGGGGCCCAGAGAGGTCGCGGCTGTATAGAACACATTGTTACGCTACGCTTGCTGGTTGATACTGCTAGACGTAAAAAAGAAAAATTATTTGTCATGTTCGTAGATTTTTCAAAGCTTATGACTTAATACCAAGGAACAAATTGTTAACTGTGTTGAAAAGATTGGGTTGTGGGATGGTGATGCTGGGAGCGCTGACCGCCATGTACAGGGTGACACAAAGTGTGGTGGGCTCAGCATTGTTTACTGCTACGCTGGGGTGCGTCAGGGCTCCCCCACCTCCTGCATCCTCTTCATAATCTACATCAATGAATTGGTTAAAATGATTAAAGAACAGTGTATGCCAGAGAGATTTTTAGACTGGTTACATGTCTTAGTTTTAATGGATGACACCGTGTTATTGTCAACAAGTCGAGCTAATTTAATAAAGAAGGTTGAAATATTGGACCAGTTCTGTAGAGATTACGGTATGTATGTAAACAACGCTAAAACTAGTTTCTTTGTTATTCATGGTGATGACGGCGATGCAGATGCAATTCATGTGAACAGTTTGGTGATTGAACACTGCCACAGTTACATTTACTTGGGATCACCATTCACCAGTGATGGGTCAGTGTCCTCAGCAGTTAAAGCACATTCAACAGCAAAGTTGTGTCATGTATTAAAATATGTTTCATTTGTTACAAAGAATAATGATTTGCCTTTTATTGTCAAACGTAGAGTTTTTGAGGCCGCTTTAATGTCTGCAATTCTATACGGATGTGAATCCTGGGTTAGTGCTGATTATAAGCCTGTCACCAAACTGTATAACTGGGCACTAAAACAAATGCTGGGGGTTAGAAAAACAACGCCTAACATAGTATGTTACGCTGAGGTGGGTTTGCCATCAGTCTCAGACCTTATCAAAGTTAAGCAACATAAATTTTTTAGGAATATATGGCTAGAAAGGTCAGGAATGAATGATGATCCTCTGATACTGGCTATAAGAGTAACACTTGCCTCACGTACACCTACATCAAGAAATATAGACACCTTTATTAATATTGAGCCACTGAGTATGTCAACAATTATAGAAAATGTTTGTAATGATATAGCACATTCAGATTCATCCCGTTGCAAAACATATAAAGAGATAAATCCACAATTTAAAGTACCTGACCTTTACAAACAAAAACATCTAGTTAACGATTTACACAGGATATCTTTTACCCGTTTCCGTCTGTGTGGTCACCGTCTTGCGATCGAGACTGGGCGCTGGAACCGCAGAGGGAGAGGGCGTTTGCCAGTGGAGGAGCGGTTGTGTAGTTGTGGAGGAATACAGACAGAGAGACATGCGGTAGAAGTGTGTCCTCTAACAGCTCATCTTAGACATATTTATAATGTCACTGTATTAGAGGACATATTTGCTGATACTTTTCCTCGTGAAAGTATGTGTAAGATGTTACATGAGGTGCTAAATGTCTTAGAATAGTGGTATAATGGTTGCAGTTGTTTGTAATTATTTAAAAATGTATTAAAGTATGGAAATTTTTGTGGACTACACCAGTTATAAAGTGTTACTATTAACTTTAGTAGTATTAGTGAATTTATTTGTACTTTTTATCTATTGTTCTTTATATGCACTGTGGTCAATAAACTATCTATCTATCTATCTATCTATGTGTGTGTGCGTGCGTGCGTGCGTGCGTGTTTAGTACCTTAACTGAGGTGTCCATTTCCACTACTCATCACGAATCAGAGAGAGAGAGAGAGAGAGAGAGAGAGAGAGAGAGAGAGAGAGAGAGAGAGAGAGAGAGAGAGAGAGAGAGAGAGAGAGAGAGAGAGAGAGAGAGAGAGAGAGAGAGGTGCGTATTACGTGTCAGAACAATGAAGGATGACTCAGCAGCCAAAAATATACAATAATACATGAATAAATAAATAAATTAATTAATAAATAAACAGATAGAAGTAAACAGGTCGCCTAACCGTCAGCACCGCCCCCACCCTCTCTAACCCTCACCAAATGTTTACAGAACACAGGCCATGCACACTAATACACCACACTCACACACAATACAACACCCACACTCGACACATGAACAACCCCCTACCCCCACAACAAATTACCCACACGTCTCCCCCCTCCACACACACCTCCCCTCTATCAGCCCTCTTCCCCACACATACACACACTCCCACACCCACACAGACCCTACCCACAACCCACACAAGCCATTCAGCCTACCCCACACACATGCCACATACACCAACCTCCTCCCATCCCACGCACACTCGAAACACACTAACACTTGTCCTCCCAAACACACACCTCTCGTTCCCCACACACCCTACACACACCCACCATCTCCCCCGTGCACCTTCCCCAACCCACACCATCATCAATCTCCCTCGGCCTCATTTACGCGTGGCAGGTAAGGCGCAGCGGGTCTGGTCACCACCTCGTCACCTGCCCAAGAATGAATGTGACCTGACCTGCGGTGTGTTAATGAGGTGCCACATGCCCTGCCCTCACCTCATTATGTGCCTTGCGGCGGTACGCTCTCTCTCTCTCTGTGTGTGTGTGTGTGTGTGTGTGTGTGTGTGGCAATCAGCTGCGCCCGAGTGATTACATGTTAGTGGTGTTTAATGAGGCGCTGACAGGCGGCTGTTAAAAACCTTGACATAACCACCATTACCAGCAAGGCTTCCTGTAATAACAATTAGCCTGTGCTCACATGTGTGTGTGTGTGTGTGTGTGTGCGCATGACTACATCTCAATACGTTTGACACTCGACCATTTATCTGGTTGAGTCCACGGTTTGTTGGTGTAGTGATGTGTTGTGCGAGCGGAAGGAATGTGTTGTAGGTCGTGGTCGCCTATCCAGTGCGGGGAAATAGTAATTATTCACTTTTAACGTGTCAGATGGCGAACAAATTATGAAAAGTTGACATGTGTTGCTGCGTATTGACTGTAGGTGTGAACGTGTGTACAGACCATCAAACTGACGGACACACTCACTCATCTCGTTATTTTGTTACCACTATTACTATTATTATTGTTCGTAAAGTATTATTATTATTATTATTATTATTATTATTATTATTATTATTATTATTATTATTATCATCATCATCATCATCATTTTATTATTATTTAAAATATTATTATTATCATCATCATCATCATCATTATTAATTATCATCATCATCATCATCATCATCATCATTATTATTATTATTATTATTATTATTATTATTATTATTATTATCACTATTATTATTATCATCATCATCATTACTATTACTGTTATCATTATTATAATATAACTATAATTACAAAAAAATATTTACAACTCCTACTTTACTACTACTACTCTACTACTACTACACTACTACTACTACTACTACTACTACTACTACTACTACTACCACCACCGTTTATACTACAACTACTTCAACCACCACCACCACTACTACTACTACTACTACCACCACCACCATTTATACTACAACTACTTCAACCACCGCCACCACTACTACTACTACTACTACTACTACTACTACTACCACCACCACCATTTATACTACAACTACTTCAACCACCACCATCACTACTACTACTACTACTACTACTACACTATTTTCACGTCAAGTTATTGAAATATGAGGTGCACACAGTATAGTATTAACAAACACTAATGATTTACTTCCACGCTTTGCTGTTACATGCCTCGCACGTTGTTTTTCCTTGCCACTTCAAATATGATAAATAAATAAGAATTAAAACATTATTTATATGAATTTATATTTAAGGCAATGTTTACAGTACTGTCCGAAAGAATAACTACATAGAACTGCTTGTGTTTTCCTGTACAGCGTCACGCACAATGTTCTTCTGTTATTTCACCTCTGCAAGGATAAATGTTCACAAAAATAAGAAAATCATAAAGCAATTGAAAAAAAAAACTATGAAAATATCAAACAAAAGGCAAAATGACTCGTAATATTTGAAGACAGAAAGGTTGTTTAAATTTGTTAGTGTTTTCTTCCCTTCGCCTTGCACTTGTTCGTACATTAAGTGAATAATTTGGCGGGAAAACTGGGGTAATCTCTCCTTGATCCCACGAGGGCTCAGCTGGGATTACCTACTTCCCATGCCTGCTCGCTGACTGGTGGTGCTGCGCAGAGGAAGCTACACAAGAACCCTTACTGACTTCCATATGAGAGTTGAAATTCTTGGATTTTGAAGTGAGAGTTTAAAGGGAGAAGGAGAAAACAAACTTTCTTTTTTTTTATTCATATGGAAAGTGTGGTCCTGGAATTTAAAGTGAAGGCTTGTAGAAGAAGAAGAGAGAAACAAAGTTATTTTCACATGTGCGGTGAAGTCTTGGCTTATGAAGAGAGGATTGAGAGGAAGGGAACAAAGGCAATGGGCTGTCAAGTTCTCTGTGGTTTCCGAGGCGAGCGTGGAGAGATTTATTTATTTATTTATTTATTTTTCTGTGGGTAAAGGCTAAGGGCACAACAAAAAACGAGAATAATATAGAGGAGACTTTGATTTCATATTGGAAGGGAAGAAAGGCTATGGGCTGTCAAGTCCTCTATGGTTCCCGAGGCGAGCGTGGGGAGATGGAGAGATTTTTTCTATGGGTAAAGGCTAAGGACACAAAAAATAACAAAATAAATAAAAAATGAGAATAATATAGAGGAGACTTTGATTTCATATTGGCGTCATAATCTTTGATTATTTTTGAGAACTGGAGATTTTTTTTGTGTTATTTATGCATGAAGGATGCCACGTAGGACACCAAAAAGAAACTAAAGAAAAAAGGCGAGAATAATATAGAAGAAACTTAACTGATTTCATAATAGGCGTGATAGTCTTGCATTTCTTAGTCAAGATTGAAAGATGAAGAGTTTATCTTTTATTTTTTTTTTCTTATGCGTGAAAGAAACCGCCTGTAAACACACACACACACACACACACACACACACACAAAGGAGCAAAAGAAAAAAGCGAGAACAATATAGGTGAGACTTAACTGATCTCATAATTGTGGTGATAGTGTTGGATGAAGAATAATGAAGAAGCAAGTTGAAAGATCGGGTGAAATTATGAAAATGAAAGTTAACGAGTTAGTGAGGTGGTTAGCCTGCTCTGCGCGACTCGGTGTGAGCAGACGTCATCACTGAACAGCTGAGCGGGAGGGAAGGAGGGAGGGGGGCGGGAGCAAGATGGAGTTTGTTGTTTTAGAATATAGGTAGCAAGTTAGTTATTTTGTTTATTTATACAAATGAAAATGAGTGAACGTGACGATGAAAGACCAAGAAATAGAAGGAGAACAACGCAGAGGAGGAGGAGACAAGACAAAGATGACAATAATTCAGTAGGAAAACTTCAACTGGAGCTGTTCCTACCGGCCGCCACTACTTACTTGCCTGGCTGAAAGTGCACGGTTACTCCACCTCACCTCACCACACTCACCTCAGTCAGCCTGCCAGCACCTCACTCGTGTTCTCGCCTTCACGCCGCCACTAAAGTCACTTCCCACACGCAGCACAGACCAGTACTTTCCCTGCTACACCCTCGCTCTTCCTGACACTCTCTGCACCCTCCACTCCCCTTCCTCTACCCTCCCTCCACCAGCACTCCCTCCCTCCACCAGTTTTCTAGTTCTGTGTTATATTTCAGTGAATAAACGAGTGACATCAGTTGTAAATATTTGACCCACACTTACCAAACAAATAAAAGATTTAGACCTCCACTGAAATGTTCATGATTACACAGAGGTTACCCAACTTTGCGTGACAGGCAGGCGTGACGTGTCCAAGGGAGGGGAGGAGTGAAGGGAGGGTCAGCGGAGGAATACAGGGAGGGAGAGGAACGAAGGAGAAGCAGTTAGAGGAGATCCACTCACAGGATTCTGCGTTGTTGATTTGTGTGTGGAAGTATCGTGGGTTTTGCCTGCCTCCATTGTTGCTCGTCTGCTGAAATAAGTGTCACAGAGAGAGAGAGAGAGAGAACACGGCTACAACACATTACCAGTGACACCAGCAGGGAAAACCCATCACCGCCACCATTACTATTACCACCAACACCATTCCTTCTTCACAGATATCCGCACCACCACCACCACCACCACCATGCTTATCACCACCACCACCACCACTGTTCCTCCCTCCCAGTCCATTATCTTCGCCACCACCACCATCCCCACCATTACCACCCGATTAAGGAACACAAGGCGGTGCACCAGATATTAATGAAAGTGATTATAACCTGCCATTAATTGCTGCCTCCTCTAATGACCCATCAGCGCCATTACCTCCTCCTCCTCTTCCTCCTCCTTCTTTTCTCTATCTTCTTTCTCTCCACCTCTCTTATCTATCTTCCACCATTACCAACACCTCCTCCTCCTCCTCCTCCCCATTACATCAATTAACCACCTAATCACGAATGTAGGATATTTTGGCCACGGACATTTTGGCTACGGACACTTTGGTCATTGGCCACCAAACTAGGACGGTTTGGCCACGGCAGCAAACCTTAGGAGGATGTTTTGGCCACGAAAAATTCACAGTACTGTTCTTTATTTTTCACATATTTTTTTTTCACTTATAATTCGTGATTGTGAAAATGTCTGACCAGTTTACTTCTTACTTGATTAATTACTTACTTAACTTGATTAATCTTACCAGATTACCTTACTTAATTAATCATTACCAGAAAGAGAGAGAGAGAGAGAGAGAGAGAGAGAGAGAGAGAGAGGAATTAGATCTTTTACTGCCATACGAGTTTGTTTTGAACTGTGAAGCAGTTGGTGGTTTGTGAGGTTTCTGACCGAGGTGAGGAACAGCCTGATTGGAGCTACTTTGCACAGTACTTACTACTCCACCATGTCAGCTGAGCTTGAGGGCACCACATCAAATCGAGGTGGTCAGAAAATCTGCCTGGATGGCTTTATGTACACTAAGAAGCATGTTGCAAAATCAGTGGATGAGATAGTTTTTCGGTGTGTCAAGCGGGCTAGTCTGAAGTGCCCTGGTATACTAAAGACAACCAAAAGTCTTGGTAACCCTGAAGTTGTGACCTCGCATAACCATCTTTCTGACACAGTTGGATGCCAAGTGGAGCAAGCTCGACAGGGTATGAAGAGGAAGGCTTCGAACACCAATGATCAGCCTAATCAGATTCTCGCCTTCACAGTCGCGGCACTGCCCGCGGAGGTCAAAGCACGCATGCCTAGGTCTGATTCTAGTAAGCGTGTCCTTCGTCGCATCCGGGCTGCACACCGTCCCAAGGATCCACAGTCTCTTCAAGAGTTGGAAATCCCTGATGACTG
>NW_026973677.1:897500-900000 GCF_035594125.1 Scylla paramamosain | reverse complement strand
CTTTAGGTACAGAACGGACAGTTAGAAGCTTCTTTCTATTTTTTTTTTTTTTTTTTTATGCTTCGAATGGATATCTGTGAATATTTTGTTTTATTACTGTTTTTGTTATTTTACAGAACGGACAGTTAGAAGCTTCTTTCTATTTTTTTTTTTTTTTTTTTTTATGCTTCGAATGGATATCTGTGAATATTTTGTTTTATTACTGTTTTTGTTATTTTACGTCTTTACTGCATGCTTAAAAAAATGCTACTTTATTACTTATCTTTCATTTTTTTTCTCTCTATTCTTTACTAATTTAATTTCCAGTACATCTTTTCCTTTGTTATGCTTTTAATTTTCATCAATTGCTCATCTTTTTCCCTTCATATTTATTTTTCTCCTGTTCTTGCTATCATTTTTTTTCCTTCTCTTTCCTATTTCAATTGATAGTTCATTCTTTCCCTATTTTTTTTTTCTTTTCATAACTACCACATCTTTTCCTTTCATTATTCTTTCCCCTTTTACTTTCTCTTCATTAATTTTCTAAAGTCTCCGGCAATTTTCACGCTCACTTGTAATAAAAAAAAAATAAACAGAAAAGTTCTTTATACAAAATAAAAAAAAAAATGTAATGTTTCCTTTCTGTTTGATTACTTTCATTTTTTTATTGTAAGTATTTTTGCTTGATTTATTTATTTTTATTTATTTATTTATTTATTTATTTATTTATTTATTTATTTTATTTATTTATTTTTTATCCAGTTCGGCGTTTCCATAAATTATCGTGTTTTCCTTTTTTTACATTTATCTGATGAAACCAAAGTACTTCTGGCCATGAAGACACGAACTTAGGAGAGAGGGAAACTTTGGCAGCGCTAGTAAATATATTTCTTTCCTTATTTCCTTCTTTCTTCCTTCCCTTCCTTCCTCTCCTTCCTTGTTATATGTTCAGGTCTTCTGCTTTTCACCTTATATTTCTCTTGTATTCTTGGTTTTGCTTTGAATTTTCTTTATTTTTCATCATCTCGTATATTTTCTATTTTTCTTCATTTATTTGTGTTCTTTTTAATATCTTCTCTTGTACTTTTGAGCATTCTTGTCATATTTCCCTCTTTTTTAAACTAAAACTTTCTATTTCCTTTTCATGTGTATATTTCTATTTTGTCATAGGGTAAAGAACTAAAACTAACTTCCACTTCTTTATTTATGTATTTCTATTTTGTTATTCGTATTTATTTCTACTTTCTTTTCTCTTCCCTAAAAATATGTACTCCAATAGGCTTTACTTTCATTTTCAGTATCACACAAAAGGAACACGCCTGCTTTCTACTTTCCCGTGAAACAAAAGGAGGTAAAAATCACAGTTCGTCTTATCAAACTTTCTTTCTTTTCTACAATCCCAAAAACGAGAAACATGATTGGCAAGTGTTTCACCTCGCTCTGTTTTCTCTTTGATCCCTCCTGGTTGATTACATGTATATTTTTCCTTCTATTTATTATTTTCTCCTTCCTGGTCCATTCCCCGTTACCTGGAAATTCTGAGTGGAAAGGAAATGGTTTGTTCTGAATTTGTTCGGATGAGAGACAAGCGTGAATGGACGTGGCTCCGGCTTCGGCTCAGTGACCCCGAGTGTAAATTGTTGAAGTCTGTGGCATGGCTGAGAGGAACTACAATATACCTCTTTATTCAAGCACAATGGAGCGCTTGCCTGGGTATTATGGAATGTTTACTAGTGGATGTACTTTTTTTTCTTTACCTATTTGTGGGAAAAGCAAATTAGTGTGTTTTATTTATTTATTTATTTATTTATTTTATTTTAAATTTTTTTTTTTTTTTTGACCGGTTTTCTTGAAGTACATAAAGTTGGATATCGTTTAAGTTTTGTAAGTGAGTGGTATGTTTTTATTGTTACACTCATTAGCGTGTGATGAACGTATGGGTGAAATATACCCATAGAAATGTTGAGTAGTTTAGTGCCATGGTTTACTTATTACAAATGTTAACTTGTTCTACGGTTTGAGTGAATGGAAAAGCGGTTTTTTTTTTTTTTTCAGGTGCACTGTACTAATACGAATAAGAGTTTCAAGGTTTAGTCCCATCTTCATTAGGCTCCAAGGTTAGTTCAGGTCTGGTACAGTAAGGCTCTGCAGTCAACGTGTGTTTTCTCGGAGTGACGGAGTACTCGGGAGTTGAAAATCCACAAATTCACCCTTGTAGATTTTAAGTAAATTATGAAAACTCGGAGACGTGGTTACTTCTACTACTACTACTACTACTGCTACTACTACTACTACTGTCATTACCACAACTACTCCTGCTACTCCCACTATCACCACTACCACTACTACTACTATTACTACTACATAACTATTACATGTTTAACGATAGACAAGATGCTACTACTATTATCACCACCACCACCACCACCACCACCACGTTCACCTGTAATTACCTATTCTTCATACCTGTAAGTTTCTTCTCTCCCTAAATAGACTCCCCTTTCCTCACCTCACCTGCCGC
>NW_026973677.1:867500-892500 GCF_035594125.1 Scylla paramamosain | reverse complement strand
GTGAGAGAGAGAGAGAGAGAGAGAGAGAGAGAGAGAGAGAGAGAGAGAGAGAGAGAGAGAGAGAGAGAGAGAGAGAGAGAGAGAACGTCAGCCATCCAGTAAATCATCCAGCAAGGTAGACAGAAAACAACCTGAAGATGTCATTTTACCAGAGAGAGAGAGAGAGAGAGAGAGAGAGAGAGAGAGAGAGAGAGAGTTTTCAGGTTAGATGAACACCGAAATGATAAAATTAATGGATGGATGGATGGATGAATAGATGGATGGATATAAAATTAATTAATATAGATAAAAAAATGGATAAATATAGAAATTAACAAATACAAATAGATAAAGTACGTGAATAGGAAGATACAAAGTTAGATAGACGGATTAACTGACAGAGAGATAAACAGATAGATAGAGAGATAGATAGATAGGGAGAGAGAGAGAGAGAGAGAGAGAGAGAGAGAGAGAGAGAGAGAGAGAGAGAGAGAGAGAGAGAGAGAGCTAAATTGATACTTAAACAATTACTTTGATAAATAAAAAATAAAGAATATAGTTTGGCAGAAAATATTTAAAAAGTGAGAAATATTTTATATATGAATATTGATCAGAATGTCCATAGGGAAAAAATAAACACTTTTTTTCCAGTTTCCCGTTAGAATCTTGACATTGTTCACATTTTTTTTTCATTTCCCTTGTTTCTCTTTTGTTTTTTTCCCATTAATTTCACTTCTTGTTTTCCTTTTTTTCTGTTATTTTCTTATTCTGCCTTTTATTTTATTTTTTTCTGTTTTGTCTCTTTTTCCTTTTGTTATTTCCTCTTTTCTTCTCTTTTCCTTGTTTTGTTCTTTTGCTTTTTTTATTTTTTTCGGCTTCTTTCTTTTAATTTTGCTTCTTTCTTTTTTTTTTTTTTGCTTCTGATTTTTGCTTTTTAATTTTTCCTTTATTTTTAGCTCCGCTTTGCTTCCCTTTTTCTTTCCCCTTTTGTCCTTTTGCTTTTCTTTCCATTTGTTCGGCTTCTTTCTTTTCACCCAGTCACCCAGTCACTCACTCACTCACTCACGCACCCACTCACCCACTCGCTCACTCACTCACTCACTCACTCACGCAGCCACTCACCCACTCGCTCACTCAAACACCCAGTCATTCACTCACTCACTCACACAGGTAACAAAGAATCTGCAACCCAGTCCATGCGGGCACCAGTTAATTACGTCCGTCAGGCAGCGCGGGTCATGCGTCAGGGAGGGGCGTGAGGTGTGGGCGGCGTGAGGTGTGGGCGGCACATATTTAGTGGTGTCTCGGCCCGCGCCCTTCATTAAGCCCTTCTCTATTGACAGACCTGGCGGGGACTGGACGGAGGGAGGGACAGGTGGAGAGGAGGGAGGAGGGATGGACCGGTGGGGGGAAGGAGGGAGGAGGGAGGTACAGTACAGATGGGTGGAATGAGCCATGGATGGGTGGAGGGAAGGAGGGAGGAGGGAGAGATAGGTGAAGGGAGGGAATGAGGGAGGAGGGAGAGAAAGATGAAGGGTAGGAGGGATGAGAGAGGGATATGTGGAGGGAAGGAAGGAGGAGGCAGAGATAGGTGGAGGGAAGAAGGGAGGAGAGGGGGAAAAATAGAGAGAAGTAGGAAGGAGGGATAGGTGAAGAGAACAAGGGAGGAGGGAGGAACATGTGGAGAAAAGGAGGGAGAAGGGAGGTATAGGTGGAGGGAAGGAGGGAGGAGGAAGAGTAAGAGGACGTTATCAAAATACCACATGGATAGTTAACAAAACAATGAGGAAAGTGGAGGAAAGAAGGGAGGGAGGAAAGGATAGGTGGAGGGAAGGAGGGGGGGCGGGAGGGACAGGTGGAGAGGAGGAGGGAAACATCAGAGGAAGAGAGGAAATTTTTAAATACCACGTGAAAAATTAACGAAACTATTGGGGAGGTGGAGGGAAGGAGGGAGGGAGGGAGGGAGGGAGGGATAGGTGGAGAGGAGGAAGAGGAAGGAAGCTCAGGTGGAGGGAACGGGGAGGGAGGAAAGAAGGATCAGACTTAAGGATGGAGGAAAATATGAGTGGAAGAGGAGAAAATGTGACCTAACACGTGAAAGATGAATAAAACAATGAAAGAGGGAAGGAGTGAACGAGGGGACGAGGGAGGGAGAACCAGCGGTACAAGTCATCAAAGAATAATAACGATAACAAAAACAACGGTAATATTTAATCCAGGAAGTAAAACAAGACAACACATCAACACACACGCATTGTCATCGATCTATTGCAGTGCGCTTACCTGTCCCATCACCACGAGTGCTGTGTGTTTAGCGCTCACCTGTGGTCATTAGGACAGCCACGCGCGCAAGGTCACGTGACGCACCGATTACTGAGGGCGGCCGCGGGCACAGGAGGCGAGTGATGTTGCTTGCCTTTATTCCATTTTGTGACGCGTAAAGTGACTGTGCGTGAGCGTGACGGCGTGCAGAGGTGCGTGAAGGTGTGTTGCATCACTTGTAGCAGCTTCATGTTACTAAGGTGAGTGAGAGCAGAGTGAGTGTGTAGAGAAATTGAGTGAGGTAATGAGCGTCGGTTGCGTGGCTTAAAATTTTCGTATTTTGTGACGTGTGGTGTGAGAGTGAGTGAGTGAGTGCGTGCGTGAGTGTGACGCTGTGTGGAGGTACGTTTAGGTCTGCTTCATCACCTTTATTAACGTCACATGTCTAAGGTGAGTGAGAGGAGAGTAAGAGCGTTGAAAAGTTGATGAGGGGTGAGTGCCAGTCACGTGGTGTTAGTTTTTCTTAATTTGTGACGTGTGGTGTCAGAGTAGATGAGGCTGACGCTGTGTAGAGATGCCTGTAGGTCTGCTTTATCTACTGTGGGCTCGTCACGTACGTAAGATTAGCGTGAAATGAGAGAGAGAGAGAGAGAGAGAGAGAGAGAGAGAGAGAGAGAGACGATCATAGTGTAGTTTAATTCCTCATTGTGACGCATACTGTACTTCGAGTGACGGTGGCGCAGCATGGGGGGGCGGTGAGAAAGTCTATATAGCCATCTTAGCACCGAACCGTCACGTCTTTAGAGCGAGTGAGAGGCGAGGCAGAGCGGTGAGAAGCGAGTGGCAGTAGTGAGAGTTTTAAACCCTTGGGAGTGGCGGGGGGCGTGGGGGGGGGGGTCGGAGTGATGGACGGCTGGGGCGCTTGTAATGTACAGAAGCTCTTGTCAGGAGTGAGTGAGTGTGTGTGTGTGTGTGTGTGTGTGTGTGTTAATGGAAGAAGTGTTGAGAGCGTTTGATAATTGTGTGATGCACGGTGTGTCCAGCGGCGCCTCTAAGTGGTGGTGGTGATGGTGGTGACTGGTGATGAGTGGTGGTGGTGGTGGTGGTGGTGATGTGGGGGCTGGTTGTGGTGGTGATGGTGGTGGTGTTGATGTGATGACAGATAGTAGTGGTGATATAGGGACTTGTAGTGGTGATGATGGTGACTGGTTGTGGTAGTGATGGTGGTAGTGATCAGGTATGGTGACGGGTGATGGTGGAATGGTGATGGTGGTGATGATTGGTAGTGGTGATGACTGATAGTGGTGATGATGGTGATGTGGTGATTCTTAACTGCTGCTCCAGAAGGAAAAGGAGGAGGAGGAGGAAGAGGACAAAGTTAGAGAGGAGTAAGAAGATAGGAGGAGGAGGAGGAGGAGGAGATGGTGGAGGTGAGAAGGAGGAGCAGGATATGAATTAGGAAGAGGAGGAGGAGGGAAACGATACAAGATGAGAACTTAAGGAGAAGAGGAAGAAGAGGAGGAGGAGGAGGAGGAGGAGAAAACGACATGGAGAATATAGCACGGAGAGCAAAGGAAGAGGAGAAAAAGAGGAAAATACGGTGGGGAGGAGGAGGAGAAGGAGGAGGAGGAGTAATTTGGGGAGAGGGGGAGGAGAAGTCAGGTGTACAAGTTTAGAGGAAGATGGAGCCGTGTAGGGATATTTGGGGAGGAGGAGGAGGAGGAGGAGGAGGAGGAGGAGGAGGAGGGCAGATAAGTTTAGGGTGTTGGTGGTGGTGTGCGGTGTTGTGTGGTGTGACGAGACGAGGCGAGAAGGGGAAGGGGAGGAGGAGGAGGAGGAGGAGGAGGAGGAGGGGGAGGGGGAAGAGGAGGAGGAGGAGGAGAAGACAAGGGCACTAGACTTTGATTTTAGAGTTGAGGAATAAGGCAGTTGGTTCCAAGTGGGCGCTTCGTTAGTTATGGGTCCGTGCTGCTTAGTGGGGCGTGGCCGTGGGTGTGGGGGGGGAACTACGATCCATCTTTTAGAATTATAACTTTTCACAAATTACCAGTCATTAGTAAAGTCATCTCCTTATTGAGTAATTTCCCCTTATTAATAACTCCTAATTAACAACTTGGTATTTTTCCCTATCAATAACAAACTATTTTCTTAGCGATTAAAACATTTCTCTATTAAGAATTGTTTTTCCTTCTTTTTTTTCTTTTTATAATTTTTCCTTGTGTATTTTCTCTAATTAACGACTTGATATTTTTCCCCTGTCAATAACAAACTTTATTTCCTTAGCGATTAAAACATGTTTCCCCATTATGAACAGTCTTTTCGTTCTTTTTCTTCTCATTTTCCTTGTGTATTTTCTCTAATTAACGACTTGATATTTTTCCCTATCAATAACAAACTTTATTTCCTTAGCGATTAAAACATGTTTCCCCATTAAGAACAGTCTTTTCGTTCTTTTTCTTCTCATTTTCCTTGTCTTTTCTCTAATTAACGACTTGATATTTTTCCCCTGTCAATAACAAACTTTATTTCCTTAGCGATTAAAACATGTTTCCCTATTAAGAACAGTCTCTTCTTTTTTTTTTTCCTTTTTTTTTCATTTTTCCTTGTGTCTTTTCCCTTCATTTCTCACCGCTAATTTTCTCTCGTTCACAAGCAATCCCAACCCTTTGCCCTGGTTACTCTTTATTCCTGGGTCTTCCTTTGTGCTCCTTTATATATTCTACTTGGTGCTAGCCTTTGATTTATTACGTCAACGCCAAAATACCAGTCAGGGAACCAGTCTGTCATTCAGCCAGTCAGTCAGTCAGTCAGTCAGTCAGTCAGTCATTCAGTCAGTTAGGCAATCAGTGCATCAGTTTATCAGTTGGTCAGTTCAATAATCAGTCAGTCAGTCAGTTAATTTGTCACCTCCAGAATTAGACTCTTATATATTCTAGGCGATTTTTTTGTGCTTATTAATATATGGATTGATTTGTTTGCTTGCTTGATGATTGATAATTTACTTGGTTGTCTCCTTCATTGATGTTTATGCTGCAACAAAATAGAAAACTTTTTTTTTACTGTACACCTTCGCACGTAAAAGAAAAATAAATAAAAATAAAAAAAAAGGCAGTCATTCAATTAAGGAGTTAGTGAAACAAAACGTCACCTAAACCTTTTTTCTTTTCTTTTCTTCTTCCTTTTTCCCTTTTTTCCATGATCCTTTCTGCCCTTTCTTTATGGACTGGCACTTTGAACAGGCCTTTTCTTTCACCAGTCTTTTGTTACCCTTGACCAGTGGCCCTCTTACACACAAAGGGAAAAAAAAACAAGATAATCAATGATAATATTAGGCGTCCAGCAAGGCGGTATTCTGTCCTCTATAAAGGCAAGATCTACCCACACACCAGTCCATTCATAAATTCCTTGCTTCCTTCCCTTCCCTTGCCTCCCACAATACCCGCACCCGTGATGTCAATGGCTGGGCGTCTACTGCAAGTGTTCCCGCCGCTACGGTTATTCCCTCGTAAACTTTATAGACTGTGAATATTCGTTTTAAATGTGCGGTACTTCCAAAGCCAGAGGAGTCGTCCCGGGCATAACAGGAGCATATGTTACGGACAACGCGCTGGAGAAAACATTATTTAGTGGCGTGGGTTTTGTTTGTTCCACTCATGAAGTCTCTACCCAAAGCTTCTCTCCTTTCTTTATTTTTCTCTTTCATTATGCTGATATTTTCCTTCATTATCTATTGTTTTTTTTTCTTTCTCATTTCTCTCCTTCGTTTCCGTGATTGAGGGGATGTTCTCTCTCTCTCTCTCTCTCTCTCTCTCTCTCTCTCTCTCTCTCTCTCTCTCTCTCTCTCTCTGATCCTCATCATCATTCACTTTTATTTTCCTTTTATCCCATCAAACACGCATCACCATTAATGTAACACACACACACACACACACACACACACACACACACACACACACACACACACACACACACACACTTACTCGTGATAATTTTGTTGATTTGCTTTGGTTAATGTGGTGTACTGTTGGTAATAACACTGCTACCTTTACCCCGCGCTTCCATTGATGAGTTTTGAAGACACAGGTGAGAATTGTGTCACCTGTGGACCCCTTTATTTATTTGTTAGGTTTGTTTATTTTCTTGTCTCTTTGATTATTTTTCTCTTTCTCGTTTTCTTCCTTCTCCTCCAGTCAGTTGTTCATTCTTCTTTTTCTTTTTTTTATTTCTTCTTCTTCTATATATATATATATATATATATATATATATATATATATATATATATATATATATATATATATATATATATATATATATATACCTATCTCCTCCTCCTCCTTCTCCTTCTCCTTCTCCTTCTCCTTCTCCTTCTCCTTCTCCTCCTCCTCCTCCTCCTCCTCCTCCTCCTCCTCCTTCTCCTTCTCCTTCTCCTTCTCCTTCTCCTCCTCCTCCTCCTCCTCCTCCTCCTCTGTTTCATGGTAATTATCATCCTGCAGGTTCACATTTTTGGTGCATGGTAGACAGCGACCAGCATCAATGGAGTCAGGAAAGATTTGTCACGTGTTTATTAATGGTGATGCTTAAAAGTCACGTCAGGAGGGGAAGATATGAAGAGCGGAGATCACATTTTAACCAGGGTTCCCAAATCGTCTGTTTTGATACCTCTTAAATTCCTCCTGGGGTCAAAACGAGGAGAAGGGGTGGAGATGGGGAGATAGGCAAGTGGATAGATGGTTGGGGAATGGAGGTTTGGGGGCAGATGGGGAAATGGGTAGATAACTAAGAGGAATAGTGAATCTGGAGATGGGCAGATGTGCAGGTAGGTAAGGGGAAGGGGTGAAGGTTGTGTAGGGAGGAATGGGGGAGATGGGGAGATGGGTAGGTGTCTGTGCATAGTTGAGGAGTAATGAGGAGTTGGGAAGGGGAGAAAGGAAATGATGGGGAGATTGTAATGAGAATGGGAGGATGTTTTTGGAGATGGGAAGGTGGTCGAGGAAGCGAGGGGCGAGGAGGATGGGGAGATGGGTAACAGGAAATGGGGAGATGAGAGGGAATAATTTTTGGAGATGAGGAGATGGGAATGGACGGGGGAGTGTGCTGTTCCCCTCTTCTCTCCCCTCGTTTCCTCTCCCCCCTCACCGAGCTGGAAAGGGTAACATTTTCCTTCTTCTTCTGCTCCAATGTTCCTACGAGGTTGCTGTTCCTCACTAGTCTTCTCCACAAGGCTCTCCCCAACTTCCTCCCCACTCAATTCTCTCCCTCAGGTCCTCTCCAATGCGATCCTTCCACCTTTTGGTCTGTCACGTCAATCCTCTGCCTTCTATCTCTATATCCGTGCCTTCTTCTGGCCCTCTGATGTGACCGGACTATTCTCCTGTCTTGTACTGTCACCTCCGTTACTTTGTTCCTCTTATAAAACTATTTCTCACTTAATTCCTCCTTGTCACCCCAAGCATCCGTCTTAATACTCGTCTCTGTAATCTCCAACTTGTTCTATCTGCTTTCCCTATTGGCTACTTCTCCGTATCTTATGACAATGCGGGTTTAACTACCGATTTGAACACTTTCCCCTTCAATGTGACACTTAATTTTCCGGTTCCAATTCTTCTAACCTGATTGGACCAAGTTCTCCAATGCGTTTCTCCTGTTAATAAAATAGCAAACATATTAATCTGTCACTAGAACCATAAAAAAAAAAAAAAAAAACATCTTTAAAAACCAGTACAACCTTCATTAGAGTCATTAGTATTAGAGACACAGCTAACTGTTTCAAAATATGGTTCGTTAAGTCTTTCAGCGTGTCATGCCCGCTCAGTTCACTTCACCAGTAGCAGCGGCGGTGAGAGGTCAAGGTGTAGGTCTCGTGGCTTGACGCAGCTCTTGAAGGAATTAAATGGTAAGTTTTGCAATGATTATGTTAAATTAATACTCACTCGGTGGAATTAATGCGTAACTCGTAAGATTCTGAATAATTAGCTTGAATAGGTGAGGATTATGTTAGGTGTGATTGGGGCAGGTCTGCCCATACGTGGTGATTAGGCTAGCCACGTTGTTAGTGATTAGGTGAGCTGATTAGGTTGGCCTAGTGAGGTTGGTTACGTGTGATTAGGCCAGATGGTGATTATAACACTGCTCAGGTGACGTAGTTAAGCTTATCAGGTGAGAATTAAATATGCTGAACAGATGTTAAGCTATTTGTATGTCCAGGGGGAAATAATAAATAACCTAACAACCTAACCTAACCTAACCTAACTGATACTGGCCAAGATTAAGCTGCGTGAGTGATTAGACTGCAGGCAACGTAAATAAGCTTGTTAGGTAGGAAGTTGCATGTTTGTCCAGGTGATCTGACGTGTGACTAACTTATTGAGGTGAGAATTAAGGGAGAAGTCGAGATTATTTATTTATGAATACGCAAGACTGATAGATTGGTATGTCTGTGGCCGCTGCCTTGTGTTCCCTCGACTTGTTCGCTGTGGTAAGTGGTAATTGGCTAAAGTACCATTGCTCATTACTTTCATTCATTATCTTTTTATGTACGTTTATATTTGTTGCACACACACACACACACACACACACACACACACACACACACACACACCTACCTTTAAGGGGAGGGCATACCTTAAAAATAACACTTTTCGACTAAGATTAAAATTAAGTTATTAAATATCATAGTCTCCCTTAACATATCTTACGTTTTCTATGAGCACCACAAGTTGATGCCATTCTTCCTCATATTTTTAAATCTCCTTTATTTACCATTATAAAGGGCTTTAAATGCCCCGCGCGCCACGTGCTTGGTCACCCGGCTCACAAACTTTATTAAGTAGTAAGGCACACACACCAACACTTAGGAGGATCACACAAATACGCCCATTTCCACGCCCACACTCTCACACGTCCGCGCCCTCGCCCTCATGCCCTCGCCCTCACAGGTCCGCGTCCACGCCATCAAACGCCCACGTCCACGTACTCACAAGCCTGCGCCCACACACTCACGCCCGCGCCCACATACTCACACGTCCGCGCCCACACACTCACGCCCGCGTCCATGCCCTCAAACGCCTGCGTCCACGCACGCACTCACGCCCGCCTCCACGCACTCACGCCTGCGTCCACGCACGCACTCACGCCCGCGTCCACGCACGTATTCACGCCCGCCTCCACGCACTCACGCCCGCCTCTACGCACCCACGCCCGCCTCCACGCACTCGCGCCCGCGTCCACACACGCACTCACGCCCACCTCCACGCACTCACGCCCGTCTCCACGCACTCACGCCTGCGTCCACGCACGCACTCACGCCCGCGTCCACGCACGCACTCACACCCACCTCCACGCACGCACTCACGCCCGCCTCCACGCACTCACGCCTGCGTCCACGCACGCACTCACGCCCGCGTCCACGCACGCACTCACGCCCACCTCCACGCACGCACTCACGCCCGCCTCCACGCACGCACTCACGCCCGCCTCCATGCACTCACACGCCCGCCTCCATGCACTCACACGCCTGCCTCCATGCACTCTCACGCCCGCGCCCACACACTCACACGCCCGCGTCCACGCCCTCAAACGCCCGCGCCCACACACACACAAGCCCGCTCCCACACATACACTTACGCCCGCGCCCACACATACACTTACGCCCGCGCCCACACACTCACGCCCGCTCCCACACACTCACACGCACATAAACACGAATTCATTCAACCATTAGAATGCTCATGCACTCAAAAATCTGGTGACGACACACTCAAAAATCTGGAGACACTCAAAAAGACAACTCCTCACACACACACACACACACACACACACACACACACACATTAACCTTCTAAATTTACATTAAACTTGTCTATTAATGCTTTGTTGTATTAAACCAGATTTTTCTTTTATTTTTTTTTATCAATTCAGCTCGAAGTTGGATTTCTAATACTTATTTTCCTAATTTGTTATTCATGTGATATATATATATTTTTTTTCTTGTACTGTTTTATTTCCTCGTATATTTTTCTAAAGTGGGTTTCAAAAACGTATCTCTGGAATTATTAACTGACCATGAATAGCAATAATAAACTTCGAAGGTGTGAGCAGAAAGTTTTAAATTATTATTATTTTCAAATTGTAAGTTATTCATAAGTTTATCCTCGAGATTATATTTTCACTTCTCCAGGACCAATGTCGCTACCCTTCTGCAATATTAAATTTGATTACAACTATAGATTTCGTGTGCTTTACATTTATAGGGGTGACTTGACAAAGGCTCTCTCTCCCACAGGCTCCTCCTTGGCCAATCAGCACCGAGGCAAAGTTGATTGATATACAGGTGTGAATTCAGCTGCCTCCTCGCTGTTCCCGTTGCCAGGATACCATGTGATCGAGGCAGTGTTGGGGAAGGTGAAATTATTCATCAGGTTCGTCTTTTAAACTTCTAATATGTATATAATGTCGTGCTATTGAAATTTCTGATGCCATGCGAATTTCAATCATCCTCCAAATATAATTGGGAAGTATTTATTTAAGGCACATTTTTCAGTTTCTTGTCTGTCATACTGCTATGCTTTTCAAATTTCCTTTCTTGAATGTGACTGAATTTTTGACGCAATTCACACAAAATATCGACACATTTCTTGCATAGTGCATTGTACTTTTCAAACTTGCTCGGTTTTTTCGTATCATGTTTGTCTAGTCATAGTCTTTTAGGCAACCAATCCCCAAACATCTCATACTAAGAATCTCGGCACCTTTTCCACGCCTCATTCTTTTCATAGGTTGTTTTGTAATGAATCAATTATCAAACCTTAAGAATCTCAGCACATACAAGCTTCATGTGTCTAGGAGCTAATGGTCCGTTTCCCTTGCAGGTGTGACGTGTGCTGCTTCACTCCATCCCATGAACAGTTGCCCACAGGAATCTCTACCACATCAGGCCTGACATACTCATTGCAATCAGGGAGTAGAGTTTCATCAGGAAGAGAGGCTGTGTCACTACCTGTAAGCCTGACGAGGTGTTAGTTAAGTCAAGGAGCGTCATCAGGAAGAGGGGCCGAGTCTTGCTACCTGTAAGCCTGACAAGAGGAGTCAAGGAATTTTTCATTGCAATCAAGGAAGAGTCAAGTTGTAAGAAGATTGTAAGGCAAGAATTTTAAGCAGGAATGATTGTCAAGCAGTCAACAGCAGGAAGAATGCAGCGAGAAAAGGGTACAAGAGTTTTCAAGTAAGAAGATTGTAAGGCAAGAATTTTGAGCAGGAAGGATATTGTTAAGCAGTTTAGCAGCAGGAAGAGTCCCTTCAAGCTGTTGGTGGGAGTGACAAGCATCCTTCAGGACTTGCAAAGGCTGAAGTCCTCAACACTAGTCTCACTCAAGTTGACACATGAGCTCTCTGACACAAGGAAAACAAATCATTTATCCTATTGTGTATTTATTAAACTTTTGTGATTAAACAATAATGATTAAACAAAATCTTGTATATACTTAGGGAATGATTAAACAATAATGATTTATTAAACAATATATATATTATCTTGTACATACTTAGGGAATTATACTAACAAGTTGCAAATAAACAAGCTTTCTGGTGTAATAATTCATGCCTCCTCAGAAACTTTGGCAATGTGATTTAAACAAATATATTTAATCATCTTGTTCATACTTGTGGAATTATATACTAAAATCTTTTTACAAATTGCAAATAAGCTGCTTTCTGATGTAACCAGTTCATATAGCCCTGATAAAAAAAAAAATGGAAGCAAAAAATACTAGTAACAATTGATCATCCTCTGGTCAAAAAAAAAAAAGCCAGGATTGGCCCATTTTTGGTCAAAAAGCCAAAAAAAAAGGCCCATTTTTGGTCAAAAAGCCAAAAAAAAAAGCCAACCATTTTTGGCTAAGTTTAAGGTGAAACTTGCACACAGAAGCCTTGTCCGAGCGACTCCGGTGTCGCTCGGACAAGGCTTCTGTGTGCAAGTTTCACCTTAAACTTGACCAAAAATAGGCCAGCCAATCCTGGCTTTTTTTTGACCAGAGGATGATCTATTGTTTTGGGTCCTATTTATTTTATTTTATTTTTATTTACTTGGGGATGCATGAATTGTTTACCACCAATATATAAATTTAGTTTACACAAGCACAAAGCACATTCTGTAATTTTATCAAACTATATATAATTCACATGAGAATGATGCTCACAAATTTATTTATTGCCAAAGACACAAAGCAAAGCACCCTAGACTACTACACTGGAGACAGCTGGCAGATCTGGCTTGCAAGATTTACACTGAAGCAGGCAACTCATCAGGCTGCACCACCAGGCACAGAGGACACCCACCACTGGCTGCAGACACCTTCACATCAGCCCTGCAATGAGGCACCACCAGGCACAGAGGACACCCACCATTGGCTGCAGACACCTTCACATCAGCCCTGCAATGAGGCACCACCACCAGGCACAGAGGACGCCCACCACTGGCTGCAGACACCTTCACATCAGCCCTGCAATGAGGCACCACCACCAGGCACAGAGGACACCCACCACTGGATGCAGACACCTTCACATCAGGCCCTGCAATGAGGCACCACCAGGCAGGCACAGAGGACACCAAACACTGGATGCAGACACCTTCACATCAGGCCCTGCAATGAGACACCACCATCACCACCAGCCTTGATTGCACAGACAGAAGACAAACCTCTGCAAATAAATACATAAATAATGCAACTTGGGTAAACTAGTTATGAAGAATGAGCTTATTTCTGCATCACACACACACACACTAATTCCTCACTCACACAAACCCTTATTTCCACAAACTTTTCACTCCCTCCCATGGCCTAACAGGTGCCTCAGACAATCCTTTAACACCCCACAATAATTCCACATCTATTTATCTCCTATATCCATGAATTCCCCAAAATTAGTCTCATATTTAACCCAATACTTTCACATGCACATCGCAATAACAGAACAACAATGCATCCTCTCTTATTTCACAGTGATCACTGCAAATCATTCCTTCTAACTCTCTCTCTCTCCATTAATACTTCACAACACACCTCACTGACAAGACTCACTCGCACCTGTCAGGACTTGCAGTTAACAGGAGCTAACATCTGCTTGTCCAGCCATCTGTTGCTTCTCTTACAGTCTTGTACCACTATTTTCAATGTTACTGCTCTTGTAATCGTGGTTAAGTGCATGCCTCCCCTCCTCCAACTCCTTCAGAAAACGTTAATCTTATTCCTCTTATCCATACACAAACACACACACACACACACCCAACAATGCTATATACAGTTGAAATTCCCCTATCCAAAATTCCTGGGACCAAAATTGCTGCAGATTTCAAATTTTCCCAGTTTTTTTCTAAATATTTCTATATGAATTTATAAAATGGGACAGCTTGGGGTTGGCATCAAGCTTTACACATACCTTCAATGTGGCTTTACAATGGCCACACAGAATATTACAGTGCATGACAGCACACCCACAGAACAAAGGCTTCACTGCTCAAAAAAAGTAGCAAATTATCACCCATGGCAACTCTCGTGCCCTGAGGATGCCATGTTCAGCCTTTTAATCACAGAGAGACTGCCAGACATAGTGGAAGGGAAGGTCTCTCCTGTACTTCCCTGCCTGTCACCCCCTTACTGCTACACTCTGATTTCACAGCTCACATTTAATTCTTGCATTATAACGGGTGCTGTCAAGCTTAACAAAGGGAAGAGTGCTGTGCTGGGCATTGTTTGAGAGGGCTTTGTAGTTGTGAGACTGGACGGGAGACAGGAAGATCAGTGACAGCCATGACACAGGTGGCCACAGATGCACTGTCACTGTCTATCAAAAGCTTTTGATAGAGTCTGGCACAAAGCTTTAATTTCCAAACTACCCTCCTACAGCTTCTATCCTTCTCTCTTCCCTGCACTTTTCCACATCTTTTCATAGACGTCCAACCCTTCAGGAAGTAAACAGTTCACACAGGGAAGCCACAGAATGCCTGACTTCTCACCTCTCTAAAATTTCTGATTGGGGCAGAGCAAACTTGGTATTGTTCAATGCCTCAAAAACTCAATTCCTCCATCTATCAACTCGATACAACCTTCCAGACAACTATCCCCTATTCTTCAGTGACACTCAACTGTCCCCCTCTTCCACACTGAACATCCTCAATCTGTCAGCTTGCAGTCTCTCAAGGGCCTCAGTCAAGATTCTCCTCCAGGCCTGGCCACATGCTGCCTCTGTCTCCAAGAACACACCTACTCATTTCACACTGATATAAGCAACCTTTTCAAAGTCCCTCAGAGCATTTTCCATTTCTGACAACAACCAATATTTAATGGGCTCCTACACACACACACACACACACACACACACACACACACACACACACACACACACACACACACACACACACACCAGAATTTTTCTCTCCCTAAGCCAGCAGATAGCACACCTAGAGTACTCACCATTTCCTGTGAGTGGCAGTGCACAGCTGTTTTCAGTGAGTATCATTGGAAGGTCCACCATCACACAGTCTTGTGACAGCCTGGACTGGGCACCTGCAGACCAGCTCTGGAACCTTCGGGGAGGTTTACTGCAAACCTGCACAATGAAAGAAAATTCAGTTTGAGTAAATGTACATATTAGATAGAGACAAAACTGTAGTGAGTTATCTAAGGAACTTATGACAATGGTACAAAGATATTACATGGCCCAAGCCTTCAATTCAAAGTGCTTCAGATCTACACAAACAATTCAGACAGCTTCTAAAATCTACATAAACAATTCATGCAGCTTCTAATTCCATCATTGAGCGTCATCAGCCGTTGGTCCTGGGTTGGCTGACAGTCGTCCCCAAGTGACGCACCTGGCTCACTCAACCCCACATGCTTCATCGCTCTGTCTGTCTCACCCCTCCACACCTGGCTCACTCAACCCCACGTGCTTCATTGCTCTGTCTGTCTCACTCCTCCACACCTGGCTCACTCAACCCCACGTGCTTCATCGCTCTGTCTGTCTCACTCCTCCACACCTGGCTCACTCAACCCCACGTGCTTCATGGCTCTGTCTGTCTGTCACTCCTCCACACCTGGCTCACTCAACCCCACATGCTTCATGGCTATCTGTCTGTCACTCCTCCACACCTGGCTCACTCAACCCCACATGCTTCATTGCTCTGTCTGTCTCACTCCTCCACACCTGGCTCACTCAACCCCACATGCTTCATCGCTCTGTCTGTCTCACTCCTCCACACCTGGCTCACTCAACCCCACATGCTTCATTGCTCTGTCTGTCTCACTCCTCCACACCTGGCTCACTCAACCCCACGTGCTTCATCGCTGTCTGTCTCACTCCTCCACACCTGGCTCACTCAACCCCACGTGCTTCATCGCTGTCTGTCTGTCACTCCTCCACACCTGGCTCACTCAACCCCACGTGCTTCATCACTCTGTCTGTCTGTCTGTCTGTCTGTCTCACTCCACACCTGGCTCACTCAACCTCACGTGCTTCATTGCTCTATCTGTCTCACTTCACATTCTTACATGCCATTCTAAACCCTCTCCATTTCTGACAATCATACTTCAGTCACTCTCAACCATTTAAAAGCCCAACTAGTTTCCAAGCCGCTCTTTACTACCACCCTAACACACCTGTTCCCTCAACTGCTACTCCTAACATTCCACACCGCCACAATGTTGCCTGTCACTGCTGCAATGTTGCATATCTAGCAGTCTTCTACTGCTATTTTCATGGTAACTGCTCTTCTGATCTTGTTAACTGCATGCCTCCCCTCCTTCTGCAGCCTCGCTGCACAAGACTTTCTTCTTTCTCTCATCTCTATTCTGTCCACCTCTCTAACGCAAGAGTTAACCAGTATTCTCAATCATTCATCCCTTTCTCTGGTAAACTCTGGAACTCCCTGCCTGCTTCTGTATTTCCACCTTCCCATGACTTGAATTCCTTCAAGAGGGAGGTTTCAAGACACTTATTCATCAATTTTTGACCACTGCTTTAAATCTTTTATGGGACTGCCATTTCAGTGGGCATATTTTTTTATTGGGTTTTTGTTGCCCTTGGCCAGTGTCCTTCCTACATTAAAAAAAAAAAAAAAAAAAAAAAAAAAAAAAAAAAAAAAAAAAAAAAAAAATCTCACTAGTCTCTCATCATCCATTTGCTCTAACCTAGACCCTGCCGAGGTACCCTGCATGAACACCCTCCACAGCCACCACCTCCGCCATCACGCCTTTCTTCACCATCCGACTCTTGCTCCTGCCCTCCGCCTCCTGTCACTGCCATGTCAGGAGTGCGTCAGCCAGCGTCGTGTAGCAGGTGGAATGGTGTCGCTGCCGGGCCATGGCATCTGGGTGGAGCAGGGCAGGGAGGCAGGGGATGGGGTAGTCTGGAATGATTTGGTTGTTATTGTTGTTGTTGTTGTTGTTGTTTTTGTAGAAAGTATGGTTTAATTACTGTTTCTTAGTAAATATAACAAAATGAAATAGGTTAAAATTAGATACATTATTAAGAATAGCATCTCTCTCTCTCTCTCTCTCTCTCTCTCTCTCTCTCTCTCTCTCTCTCTCTCTCTCTCTCCCTCTCTCTCTCTCTCTCTCTCCCATAACACACAAAAAATGATACAAATACAAAATATATAAATATGTACACCAAAGAATAAAAAATTAAATAAACAAACAAATAAAACTACCTAAAAATGAATATAAATGTATTTTCTCAAGTATAGATCAACCACTTACCACCTAACTTAATCATTTATTCATTTAATATTACTATTATCATTTTTTAATTAAGCAAGAACTACAAATAACTATGAATTGCGATTCCCATAACAGTTAACCCCACCCTGCCCCGCACAGCTCCAGCAGCCGGCCAGCAGTGACTCTCAAGCACTCGGATGGGGAGGGTGTCATGCAGGAAGGAGCAATTTCATTAAAATTTTACTTCTTTAATTTTTTTTTGCATTAATAAACTGATATGTTATACAAGATATTCTATAAGCTTAAGTCTATCTAGTATTAACCTTGGGAGAAGAGGCTAAGCTTATCTCCAAGTTACCTGGGAAGAGGGAGTGAAGAGAAGGGAAGTGAACACGAACACTGTGAGGTGCGGTCAGGTGAGGTGGGGTTGGGTCAGGTTGGGTTGGGTTGGGTCAGGTCAGGTTAGGTTAGGTTAGGTTAGGTTAGGTTAGGTTGGGTCAGGTTAGGTTAGGTTAAGTTGGGTCTGGTTAGGTTAGGTTAGGTTGGGTCAGGTTACATTGGGTCAGGTTAGGTTAGGTTACATTGGGTCAGGTTAGGTTAGGTCAGGTTACGTTGGGTCAGGTTAGGTTAGGTCAGGTTAGGTTAGGTTAGGTTAGGTTAGGTTGGGTCAGGTTAGGTTAGGTTGGGTTAGGTTAGGTTAGGTTGGGTTAGGTTAGGTTGGGTTGGGTCAGGTTAGGTTAGGTTGGGTCAGGTTATGTTGGGTCAGGTTATGTTGGGTCAGGTTAGGTTAGGTTAGGTACAAACACTTTCACTGGCACAAAGTTTTCATTTCCAAACTACCCTCCTACAGCTTCTATCCTTCTCTCTGTAACTTCATCTCAAGTTTCCTTTCTGACCATTCTATTGCTGCTGTAGTACACAGTCACTGTTCTTCTCCTAAATCTGTAAACAGTGGTGTTCCTCAGGGTTCTGTCCTGTCACCCACTCTCGTATTATTATTCATTAATGATCTTCTAACCCAAACTTCTTGTCCTATCCACTCCTACACTGATGACATCACCCTGCATTTTTCCATGTCTTTTCATAGACATCCAACCCTTCAGGAAGTAAACAGTTCATGCAGGGAAGCCACAGAATGCCTCACTTCTCATCTCTCTAAAATTTCTGATTGGGGCAGAGCAAACTTGGTATTGTTCAATGTCTCAAAAACTCAATTCCTCCATCTATCAACTCGACACAACCTTCCAGACAACTATCCCCTTTTCTTCAATGACACTCAACTGTCCCCCTCTTCTACACTGAACATCCTCGATCTGTCCTTTACTTATAATCTAAACTGGAAACTTCATATCTCATCTCTAGCTAAAACAGCTTCTGAGACGTCTCCACCACTTTAAAAAAAAAATACTTAAAAAAACATACACTACATTTATGCACACTGCTGCCAATTAATTTATTCTCCCTCAGCATTATATTCAACACCTGCTCACTAACTACTGTCTGTAAGTGAATCACTCAAACTACACAAATCACTATTATCATTCTCTCTCTCTCTCTCTCTCTCTCTCTCTCTCTCTCTCTCTCTCTCTCTCAAAAGTACTTATACAACTCTGGAAATACTAGTAACACCTTGACTTGTTCAGCTTTAATCAACTGTTATGTAATACTGCCTCCACTATTTCAGCTTCTACTGTGTGGGTGAACAGTGGGTCCTCCTGAGGCAGTGGTGAAGCAGGTGTTTAGCTCTTATCACTGTGGGGGCAAAGATTGTCTTCCTTGTGATATACTGCACAGTCAATGTATTGCCTCCACACATAGCAACACTGTTCTTCTGCTCCTCCAAGCTTTGAGTTTCCTCACTACAGTGTCATTCAGAATAAGCTCCAAGATTTGTTGATGTGTTCCCACAAGGATCTTCCTCAGTTCTGCCAGCTTGCAGTCTCTCAAGGGCCTCAGTCAAGATTCTCCTCCAGACCTGGCCACATGCTGCCTCTGTCTCCAAGGACACACCTACTCATTTCACACTGATATAAGCAACCTTTTCAAAGTCCCTCAGAGCATTTTCCATTTCTGACAACAACCCATATTTAATGGGCTCCTACACACACACACACACACACACACACACCAGAATTTTTCTCACCCTTAGCCAGCAGATAGCACACCTAGAGTACTCACCATTTCCTGTGAGTGGCAGTGCACAGCTGTTTTCAGTGAGTATCATTGGAAGGTCCACCATCACACAGTCTTGTGACAGCCTGGACTGGGCACTTGCTGAGCAGCTCTGGAACCTTCAGGGAGGTTTACTGCAAACCTGCACACTGAAAGAAAATTCAGTTTGAGTAAATGTACATATTATTAGATAGAGACAAAACTGTAGTGAGTTATCTAAGGAACTTATGACAATGGTACAGAAGAATTACAATTACATGGCCCAAGCCTTCAATTCAAAGTAAGTGCTTCAGATTTACATAAACAATTCAGACAGCTTCTAAAATCTACATAAACAATTCATGCAGCTTCTAATTCCATCATTGAGCGTCATCAGCCGTTGGTCCTGGGTTGGCTCAGTCGTCCCCAAGTGACGCACCTGGCTCACTCAACCCCACGTGCTTCATGGCTCTGTCTGTCTCACTCCTCCACACCTGGCTCACTCAACCCCACGTGCTTCATGGCTCTGTCTGTCTCACTCCTCCACACCTGGCTCACTCAATCCCACAATGTTCACACTTTTTCAACACAATTCCCACACTTTTTCCACACTTTTTCCACTTTTCTACACAATTTCCATACCTGGCTCACTCAATCCCACAATTTCTACACTTTTTCAACACAATTTCCACACTTTTCCACACCTGGCTCGCTCCATCCCACAATTTCCACACCTGGCTCACTCAATCCCATGTGCTTCATTGCTGTGTCTATCTCACTTCTCCACTTACTTACATACCATTGTAAACGCTCTCCATATCTGACACTCGTACTTCCGTCACTCTCAACAAGCCTTCACTCAACCACTCAAAAGCCCAACTAGTTTCCAAGCCACTCTTTACTACCATCCTAACACACTTCTTCCCCCAACTGCTACTCCTAATATTCCATACAAACATCTTTCTCACTAGTCTCTCATCATCCATTTGCTCTAACCTAGACCCTGCCGAGGTACCCTGCACGAACACCCTCCACAGCCACCACCTCCGCCATCACGCCTTTCTTCACCATCCGACTCTTGCTCCTGCCCTCCGCCTCCTGTCGCTGCCACGTCAGGAGTGCGTCAGCCAGCGTCATGTAGCAGGTGGAATGGTGTCGCTGCTGGGCCATGGTGTCTGGGTGGGGCAGGGCGGGAGGCACGGGATGGGGTAGTCTGGAATGATTTGGTTGTTATTGTTGTTGTTGTTGTTGTTGTTGTAGAAAGTATGGTTTAATTACTGTTTCTTAGTAAATATAACAAAATGAAATAGGTTAAAATTAGATAAATTATTAAGAATAGCATCTCTCTCTCTCTCTCTCTCTCTCTCTCTCTCTCTCTCTCTCTCTCTTTCTCTCTCCCATAACACACAAAAAATGAGATACAAATACAAAATAAATAAATACGTACACCAAAGAATAAAAAATTAAATAAACAAATAAATAAAACTACCTAAAAATGAATATAAATGTATTTTCTCAAGTATAGATCAACCACTTACCACCTAACTTAACCATTTATTCATTTATTATTACTATTATTATTTTCTTTAATTAAGCAAGAACTACAAATAACTATGTATTGTGATTCCCATAACAGTTAACAACCCTGCCCTGCCCCGCACAGCTCCAGCAGCCGGCCACCAGTGACTCTCAAGCATTCAGATGGGGAGGGTGTCATGCGGGAATGCATCACTTCATTAAACTTTTACTTTTTCGCATTAATAAATTGATATGTAATGCAAGATATTCTACAAGCTTAAGTCTATCTGACACGTATTAACCTTGGGAGAAGAGGATAAATTCATGTCCACATAAGTCTATCTGACACATAAGCATTAACCTTGGGAGAAGAGGCTAAGTTGATGTCCACATTACCTGGGAAGAGGGAGTGGATATGAGAAGGAAGGTAAACATGAAGACTGTGAGGTGCAGTGAGGTGAGGCCAAGTTGGGTCAGGTTAGGTTGGGTCAGGTGAACAATCAAGGTGAGCAGGTAATAAAGTAATCAGTAAGGTGAGAAAATATAGAGTGGCTTGTTTTTCAGCTTCTTCAAACAAAAGTTGTGGTGTTCTGCAGTTCAAGTGACTGAACATTTTGCTTCGCCAGCCAGCAAGACCCCAACTGAAAATATACCTCCATTTCCCTCGGGTCTAGTACTTTGGCTATAAAACGTTCACAAATGGACGTACAGGTAACATTGTCTGGTGTTGTCGCTTACATAAAGAGCCATGTCATGCCGCGCCCACGACTCCAGCACTGAAATAAACCAACAAATAAAATCACACACATTTTCTACCGATGCTAAGACAACCAGTAGTAGGTGGCACAAATTTCCCCTCCTATTACCTGACACCACTCCAGCTCCACCACCACTACTGCTGCTCCACTCCACCCGTCACTCCAGTAGGTGATGGTGACTACTTGCACACAATTACAGCTGAAAACTCCCTAATCGCTTCAACCCTGACCGAATGTTGTTGTTCGCACATGGCGGGGCGGCGGCCAGTCTTCACCCAGGGACGGTTAACTTAATTTTCGAGTTTTTACTAATATTTCTTGTTCTTTGTGATAGTTTTCATAGTTTATTTTAATTATGTTAATTTTCGCACTGTTTTTCTTTCGTTACCTTCGTCCTTTCTCCTTACTTATTAATTAATCCTCTAATTCTTTTCATTATATTGTATTCGAAGACTTAGAAACATTCCCCTCTTGCAGTTCATGTTCTTTAGGGTATTTTTCAAAGTATTTTCACCATACTGATTCTTGCACTTCCTTTATCTTCATTTCTCCTAACGTCCTTCTCCCAATACTAAATATTATATTCGTCAGGAGTTGCTGGCTTCATCTCTACTGGCTGGTAACTGTGCCTGACACTGCGCAGGAGGGACGTATCAGTATGCAGACTATCGAGAGGGAGGAAAGAGGAAGGGATGAAGGGTTGTGAGAGCAGAAGTGGCGGCGGTGTGAAAGCCTAAGGGGACACACACACACACGCTAATTACCTACATTTATCCAGCAAGTACCACGTATCTATGCACAAGTCAACTAAGTAGTGTGCTTGTTGAACCTGAAAACACTGTACATTAGTTCAAATTACAAGCGGCGGTCCCGGTAGAGAAGAGCTGTCAGTCTGCCTCAGTTAAGCCTTCATCACATCAAAACTAGGCAATAGCGGTTATATCTGACCAGCGGAAATGAAAGTACTGTTATGTGGCTCCAGTTAGTGACAGGATTGGCTGATGATAAGTGAGAGATGTAGCAATTAATGGCGGATATATATGGAAAGCGGATATATATGGAAGCCTTCACCAGCTGATAGGATGAATTTTGACAGCTTTTAATTTTCTCTCGTGGTTAATTCAAGGGTGTTTTGTCCTAGAGGTTAGAAATGTTAGCAGAACCGTGGAATATTGAGTCAAGTGTGCAAATGTATTCCTAACGAGGAGAAAATGTTAAATATGATCCTTCCACAATCAAAAATAAATAAATAAATAAATAAAAAGTTAGAAAATTTTGGAAAGCAGGATATTAACGTAACCTTACCGTCCTATTTCGTTATTGTGCGTGACACGGAGCCATTACAAAGAACAACACGATCAAACTCACCTCCTATTGCACCATGGCGTCTGTGAGCAGTCCGCCAGGTGGCCAAGCAGCTGGTGGGTCACTTGTCAATATTATAAGTGTTTCTGGCCCTCACGAGCACCTCCCGACAGCCACTAAGCTTCCACTGGCACGTGTCACCGTCTTGAGAGAAAATCCAGGTTAAATAAGGCTGCTGCATACGCGCGCCCTTCAAACACCACCTCTCCGTGTATCTAACGTCTGCTCCCTCTCCCATGCCAGCGTGGACTAGTGGAATACGTACCCACTACCCACCTACAAATTACATTTCCCAATTACTCCAGCTTCTCTCATATTACACTGTTCTAATACAAAATAAAACAAGTTAAATATAATGAAGTACGAACATGTAAAACTAAATTATAAGCCATTATAATTGTCAAAATATCCAGATCTCTCTAATTCAAGCGCCAAATTTGAAATGATCCCGGCGGTGTTTACACTGTACGATTCTTCATTTATTTTATGACCTTGTGTGAAGTCATTGAAAAGCTTGTGTGACTTGAAGACTCTCGTTATTATCAAATGTTTAATTGTCATGACGAAATCAGGTAAGCTCTTTAAATTATGTATACAGCTTGGGTCTACCACAGATTAACTAACGTACGCTCTGCACCACGCTGTGTTTATCATCACCGCACTTCATTTATCATATACTTTTTTTTCTTTTCCTTAATGATTTGTTCTGTATTATATTTTATTACGTATTTATGTACTTATTTATTCGTCTCCATTATCTTCCTTTTTTCCTTATAATTTATGTATTATATTTAATTTGATCTCTCTCTCTCTCTCTCTCTCTCTCTCTCTCTCTCTCTCTCTCTCTCTCTCTCTCTCTCTCAATAGATATCCAACTGCCGGGAAGCACAATTTCGGTAAATTTTCTGAACCTATTAAAATTCAGAAGGAAACAGCAATAATTCGGAATCTCTTGAAATCCATAAGACTCTCAGTAGATGTGCTGATGTTTCGGTAGATTTGACAGTACATGCAGGATACTGATTGTTATTACGTATTCAGATAATGACATGAACAGAATTAGTTAAAAATTAGCCAAAAGTGCTATAACATCAGGAGACACAGATAAAACCGTATTATTACATATTTACGTTAAAGGAAATAAATGCAACAGCGACATATTAGTTCTTTATTGTCTGTTTGATGTCAGAGGGCGGGACCTGCGACTCTCAACACCATTCAGCACCTGACACACCGCGATAATTTCCACACTAAGAAATAAAACGATCTCTCCCTTTTTTTTTTTTTTTGTCAATAGCAGCACTAACCACGAACTCCCGAACACAAAAGATGAAAGTAAAAATTAATCCCCCTTTAAAAACAATAAAAATAATGATACTAGTAAATGAATGAATAAACAAAATAATTAAATATGATAAACTGTCTTAAATTATCTGTCCCTTTCCATGCACTACACCTGCAGGCTGGCATTCTAACACCACGAGGCACAGACACCACCACCACGCACTCCTACACCCATCCAGGGACTGAGGCACCCTGCACACATCACATCCGTCTTTCTACACCCCAAAACACACCCAAAACACCGCAAAACACACCTTAACACACCCAAAAACACACCCAAAACACACCCAAATACACCCAAACTCCTTTAAATTAGCCCAAAAAACACTTAACACCCCAAAACACACCCAAACTCATCCAGAACTGACCGAAACACCCCAAAACACACCCAAACACACCAAAAACACACCCAAACACACCCAAACTCCTGTAAAATACCCAAAAAATACTTAAAACACCCCAAAACACCCCAAAATTCATCCAGAACTGACAAAAACACTCCAAAACACCCCAAAATACACCCAAAACACGCCAAGAATGCCACATATGAATATAAATATTTAAATATATATATAGGACACAGGCTGGGAAGGGAGTATTCAGGTGTAGAGGAAAAGAAGGGTGCAACAAGGAGTAGGGAGAGACAGGGTGTATTAAGATGGGACAAACAGGCAGACAGGGAAAGAAGACAGGATTTATTGAGATGAAGGAGGACAAACGGGAATAGTTTAATAAGATGCAGGGGCGATACAGGGTGTATTAAGCTCTAGGGGCAGACAGGAGGGGTGTACTAAGGTGTAACAAGACAGGAAGGGTGTATTGAAGTGTGGGACAGACAGACAGACACAGACAGACAGACAGACAGACACAGACAGACAGAAAGGGAGAGATAAAAAGAGAAAATATGAG
>NW_026973677.1:860000-862500 GCF_035594125.1 Scylla paramamosain | reverse complement strand
TCTCTCTTTTCATTACCTCCCCTCCCCTCCTCTCTTTCCCTCTTTTCATTAACTCTCAACCTGTTTACGTGTGTGTGTGTGTGTGTGTGTGTGTGTGTGTGTGTGTGTGTGTGTGTGTGTGTGTGTGTACGCAACTTTCCCCTATGCATCTGCCACACCTTTAATTAATTACCTGCGCTTGAAATGATAGAGGTGAAGGTTTGGGGGAGGGGGGATGGAGGACAAATGTGAGGATATGGCAGACAGGTTTGGAGAGGTAGAGGATGGAGGGGAGGTGTGTAGGTGTGGAGAGGTGGAAGGCAGGTGTGGAGGGAAGGTGTGCTGATGTGTAGAGTGAGTGAGATGAAGTGTGGAGAAGAAAGAATGAGGGTAAGTTAAAAGGATATGGTAGATTTGGTGAGCAGGTTTGGAGAGCAGGTTTGGAGAGCAGGTTTGGAGGGGTAGCTACTATTACTATTACTATTACCACTACCACTACCACCACTATCACTAATACGATATCTTACTTTTTCTTTCCTTCCTTCCTTCCTTCCTTCCTTCCTTCCTTCCTTCCTTCCTTCCTTTCTTCCTTCGTTCCTTCCTTCATTTCTCACCACCACAAACAACACCACCACCACCACCACCACTACAACAACCACTACCACTGTCACTACAACTATCTCTCTCCCCCGTAACAATCACCCCAGCAACACTGTCCGAAGCGCCCCACACCTGCACCCCACACCTGCACCCCACCCGAAAATATCCCAACTTTTTTCAGAATCCGAAAACAAAGAGGAATATTTACCGCGAAGGTGGAAATTATATTAAAAAAAATGAGGTTAGGTTAGATTTTGTTAAGTTTAGGTGAAGTTAGGCTGTACATAGACTTTTTAATGGTATTTGGACGTATCTTATAGACAAGGACTCAGTGTGTGTGTGTGTGTGTGTGTGTGTGTGTGTGTGTGTGTGTGTGTGTGTGTGTGTGTATCTCTTATCGCCTAGTAGGGAGAAGGAAAAGGGAGAGAAGGGAAGTGGGGAGATGAAATAGGGAAAAGGGAAGAGGAGGAAAAGAATGAAAGAGAGGAAAGGAAGAAGGAAAGAATATGGAAGGAGAAAAAGAAAAGGACGATCAGAAAAATTTAAAAAATGTGAGAGGAATAAAGGAATACAAAGGAAAGCCAAACAGCAACAGACCTTTTGGTCCTTGCAAGGCTGTTTGGTAACTACTTCTAACTAGCTACAGTGAAGAGAGACAGGACAGCATAGCAGAAGGCTCCTCCCCACCCACCACTCCCTCCAGCTTGCGCTGGCATGGAAATAGTTGGGAAAAGCACCATGCAGTATGGAAAAACTGACATGGAAATTTTCATAGGAAAGGATGAAAGGAAGTTCTACTATTCACCCTACGGTGAACTCTATACGCCTATCTGAAAGTTAAGACAAGTTATATTAAAAATGGTGTCTGTTGAATAAGAGTTTATTAATGAATTTAGTAATTATTCGGACAAGAAGAGAGCTTGTTGGGGATTTGCTTTTAGATATTTGTCTATTTTATTTTTGAATGATTCAATCGTATTGTTGTTCACAATTTCGGCAGGAAGTTTATTCCATATATTTACTATACGATTAAAGAAGAAATGTTTGGCCTCGTGGGATTTAAAAAAAAAAAAAGGAGGAGGAGGAGGAGGAGGAGGAGGAGGAGGAGGAGGAGGAGGAGGAGGAGGAGGAAAGGAAGGAACTGGATAAGAGAGAGAGAGAGAGAGAGAGAGAGAGAGAGAGAGAGAGAGAGAGAGAGAGAGAGAGAGAGAGAGTCAACACAGCTGGGCTTGTGACGTGGTAATGTTTGTCTGATGATAAATGGTGATTCTCTCTCTCTCTCTCTCTCTCTCTCTCTCTCTCTCTCTCTCTCTCTCTCTCTCTCTCTCTCTCAGCCTTTGACGTGACAAGGAAGAAGGGGAGAAATCATGACTGGCTGAGAGAGAGAGAGAGAGAGAGAGAGAGAGAGAGAGAGAGAGAGAGAGAGAGAGAGAGAGAGAGAGAGAGAGAATGGAGAAGTGCCTTGTGTTGTCATGTCCTCCTCTTCTTCCTCCTCTTCCTCCTCCTCCTTGTTTTATTCTTTCTGCCTTTCCCTTCTTCTCATTCTATTATCCTTTGGCATTATCGTTTCTCCTCTCTCTCTCTCTCTCTCTCTCTCTCTCTCTCTCTCTCTCTCTCTCTCTCTCTCTCTCTATTCCCTCACTATTATCTTTTATTATCCTCTCCTTCCTTTATTCGCTTTTCTAATTCAATTCCTTCCTTCTCCCTTCGAATTCAAATCAGAAGGGGTAATTCTCACATTGTTTAATACATTTGTCCGACCTCTACTTGAGTATTGCGTCCAGTTCTGGTCACCCCATTACAGGAAAGATATAGACAAGCTGGAGAGAGTCCAAAGAAGAGTTACCAAGTTGATCCCACGACTGCGGAACAAGCCTTATGAGGAGCGCTTGAGGGAACTCAACTTGTTCAGTTTAGAGAA
>NW_026973677.1:852500-855000 GCF_035594125.1 Scylla paramamosain | reverse complement strand
TATAAGGGAGGTCGCGCGGGGGAACAGGAAAATGGTTAAAATATAAAAAAAGTTAAAATTTTTCTCACCACCAGCCCTCCCGTCTTGGCCTCCTCGTTGTTGTTGTGTCTGGGCCGATGCGGAGTGCGTGTTTGCAACGGGGTGACATTATTTATACGATTATTATTGTTTTTATTATTATTATTTTTGGGGTTATATGTTAAAAACTGAAATAGAATGTGAGTGTAGAATTGTTTGTTTTGTTTATTTGTTTACTTTTTCATGTGTTCGGAAGATTGACTTAGTGGAAATAACGAAAAAATATGAAATGAATCTATTTTTTTTATCTAATTTTGTTATTTTATTGATCTATTCAAACATCATCCTGATAACACTGTCCATCAGGCATCAACACTCTTTTTCACTAATTATATTGTATTTTTGGTCAAGAAAACCATTAAATCAAATCAAATCTCCCTCTCTCTCTCTCTCTCTCTCTCTCTCTCTCTCTCTCTCTCTCTCATTAATTACTATTTATTACATAGTACCTCATTTCTTTTTTTATTTCATAGTCTCCCTTAAAAAATTTATCCCCTTGTTCCTTTTTCTTTAGATTAATTTTATTTTCCATGTCCTTTCCTGTCCAATATTTTTTTCTCCTTTTTTTCTTTTTATTTACTTTTATTTACTAATTTTCATAGTTATTTCCTTCTGCTTTTATTTCTTCTCTATTTTCTTTCATTTTCTTCCTTATTTCTTTATCTTACTTTTTTTTCATGTTCTGTTTTTTTTTCTTTTTTTTTCGTTTTATTTTCTCAGTTTTATAAATACGTATCTTTAATTTTACTTCTATATTTCTTTTCATTAACTCTCTCTCTCTCTCTCTCTCTCTCTCTCTCTCTCTCTCTCTCTCTCTCTCTCTCTTTTCATTACCTCCCCTCCCCTCCTCTCTTTCCCTCTTTTCATTAACTCTCAACCTGTTTACGTGTGTGTGTGTGTGTGTGTGTGTGTGTGTGTGTGTGTGTGTGTGTGTGTGTGTGTGTGTGTGTGTGTGTGTGTACGCAACTTTCCCCTATGCATCTGCCACACCTTTAATTAATTACCTGCGCTTGAAATGATAGAGGTGAAGGTTTGGGGGAGGGGGATGGAGGACAAATGTGAGGATATGGCAGACAGGTTTGGAGAGGTAGAGGATGGAGGGGAGGTGTGTAGGTGTGGAGAGGTGGAAGGCAGGTGTGGAGGGAAGGTGTGCTGATGTGTAGAGTGAGTGAGATGAAGTGTGGAGAAGAAAGAATGAGGGTAAGTTAAAAGGATATGGTAGATTTGGTGAGCAGGTTTGGAGAGCAGGTTTGGAGGGGTAGCTACTATTACTATTACTATTACCACTACCACTACCACCACTATCACTAATACGATATCTTACTTTTTCTTTCCTTCCTTCCTTCCTTCCTTCCTTCCTTCCTTCCTTCCTTCCTTCCTTCCTTCCTTCGTTCCTTCCTTCATTTCTCACCACCACAAACAACACCACCACCACCACCACCACTACAACAACCACTACCACTGTCACTACAACTATCTCTCTCCCCCGTAACAATCACCCCAGCAACACTGTCCGAAGCGCCCCACACCTGCACCCCACACCTGCACCCCACCCGAAAATATCCCAACTTTTTTCAGAATCCGAAAACAAAGAGGAATATTTACCGCGAAGGTGGAAATTATATTAAAAAAAATGAGGTTAGGTTAGATTTTGTTAAGTTTAGGTGAAGTTAGGCTGTACATAGACTTTTTAATGGTATTTGGACGTATCTTATAGACAAGGACTCAGTGTGTGTGTGTGTGTGTGTGTGTGTGTGTGTGTGTGTGTGTGTGTGTGTGTGTGTGTGTGTGTGTGTATCTCTTATCGCCTAGTAGGGAGAAGGAAAAGGGAGAGAAGGGAAGTGGGGAGATGAAATAGGGAAAAGGGAAGAGGAGGAAAAGAATGAAAGAGAGGAAAGGAAGAAGGAAAGAATATGGAAGGAGAAAAAGAAAAGGACGATCAGAAAAATTTTAAAAATGTGAGAGGAATAAAGGAATACAAAGGAAAGCCAAACAGCAACAGACCTTTTGGTCCTTGCAAGGCTGTTTGGTAACTACTTCTAACTAGCTACAGTGAAGAGAGACAGGACAGCATAGCAGAAGGCTCCTCCCCACCCACCACTCCCTCCAGCTTGCGCTGGCATGGAAATAGTTGGGAAAAGCACCATGCAGTATGGAAAAACTGACATGGAAATTTTCATAGGAAAGGATGAAAGGAAGTTCTACTATTCACCCTACGGTGAACTCTATACGCCTATCTGAAAGTTAAGACAAGTTATATTAAAAATGGTGTCTGTTGAATAAGAGTTTATTAATGAATTTAGTAATTATTCGGACAAGAAGAGAGCTTGTTGGGGATTTGCTTTTAGATATTTGTCTATTTTATTTTTGAATGATTCAATCGTATTGTTGTTCACAATTTCGGCAGGAAGTTTATTCCATA
>NW_026973677.1:827500-835000 GCF_035594125.1 Scylla paramamosain | reverse complement strand
GTGTATGTCAGCAGACAGTGAGGAAACGACGAGGAGCTTCGAGGAGTTCCTCAACTGTCTCTCCTCATCGCGGTGCAGGCCCGAGGCGGGGAGCCAGTGCCAGTGTATACCAGCTCTTATCAGGCGTATACACAAAGACGGTGACGGCACGACCTGCGCCCCAGGTGCTCATTACCGCCACACATCCCGCTGGAAGAGACAAGATTACGTGGACTCCTGACTCTGGGGCCGAAACGACCGTTATTGGCCTCGACACGGCAACACTCCTTGGAATCCCGCCCTCCAGCTTGGCGCCCGCTGATGGTGATGGACTTTATGCTGCCGGTAATCACCCCCTCACCTGTGTAGGAACTTTCTCGTCGCACTTGCAACTGGGCGACAGGGAAGCTGAGACTGTTGTGAGCGTGGTGAAGGAGGTGAAGGGGGCGCTGCTTAGCTGGTACGATTCCATCGCTCTCGGAATCCTCCCCGAAGATTTTCCGGCTCAAATCCGACCGCTACGCAGGGAAGAACAGCACACCGGCAACAGCTCCATCAAGTACCCGACCGCCTCGCAGCCACCTCTATCTACGCCCACAGAAGTGATCAGCTGGCCTCATTCCTACGACCCAACGCCACAGCAGCGTGCGGGGCACGCTGCTGCTGTGATCAAGGCCTTTCCCAGCGTCTTCGAAGCAAAGGAAGGTTTACGTGCAATGGCTGGTGGATCCATGGCCATCGAGTTGACAGACGACGCTCGACCCTTCGCCGTAACAGCATCTCGTACAATCCCTTACAATTGGCGTGAAGAAATTAAGAGCCAGTTGGAAGAGCTGCTTAACAAGGGAATCATCGAGAGTGTGGACTACCCTACGGCATGGTGCCACCCCATCGTGCCTGTCCCAAAAAAGACATCTGGTGTAAGGCTGTGTGTTGACCTGACACGACTCAACCGTTACGTGAAGAGGCCCGTGTATCCAGTGCGCTCACCTCATGACGCCATCGCCTCGATCGGGACCGGAGCAGTTTGGTTCACCACTCTTGATGCCAAGATGGGGTATTTTCAAGTCCCCATTAGAGAAGAAGACCAGGATTTAACCTGCTTCATAACACCTTGGGGTCGGTACAAGTTTCGGCGAGCGGTTATGGGTCTCGTCTCGTCTGGAGACGAGTATAACCGTCGAGGAGACCAAGCTCTCGGCGACATACCTAACACCATCAAGATCGTGGACGACATCCTGGCCTATGACTCCACCTACAGTGCGCACTTAGCCCATGTCATTCAGATTGTGCGGCGGTGTGACCAGCACGGCATCACTCTCAACCCACAGAAGTTTACATTCGCGGAAAGAGTGGTAGATTACTGTGGTTACTCTGTTTCTGGACAAGGCTACACGACAGACTCAAAGAAAGTTAAGGCAATCTCTGACTTCCCACGACCACAGCACATCACCGACTTACGATCATTCATGGGTCTTACAAACCAGCTTGGAAGCTTTTCTCCTGCTGTGGCTGCAGCTGCACAACCCCTCAGAGATCTCTTACGCCCGAAGAACAGTTGGTGCTGGTCTCCTAACCATGAAGAGGCGTTTGAGAAGGTGAAACAGTGTCTCGTCAGCCCACCTGTCTTGGCATACTTCGACCCATCATTACCAACGATGCTACAGACTGACGCCTCAAGGATGCACGGATTTGGATTCGTTCTCCTGCAGAAGCACAGTGACCAGTGGAAGATGGTGCAATGCGGGTCAAGATTTGTTACAGACACAGAGAGCCGCTATGCAGTAATAGAGTTGGAAATGGCTGCAATCGTCTGGGCAGTCAGGAAATGTGGCACCTACCTGAAAGGACTCCCTCACTTCGATCTAGTGCTCGACCACCGCCCGCTGATACCTCTCCTCAATAGCAAGTTGTTGGGAGAAATAGAGAACCTGCGGCTGCAGCGCATGAGGGAGAAGCTTGCTCAGTATTCTTTCACAGCAAGCTGGCAAAAGGGATCGACACACTGTGTGCCCGACGCCCTCTCACGTGCTCCAGTACAGGACCCAGTGGAGGAAGAGGATGCTGCTACTTCTGGTGACCTCGACCCTCTCCACTCAGCGGTCATCTCAGCGTTATCTGCCACCAATGAGGACGGCGTCCGCTTAGCACCACTCCAGGATCAGACTGTGGAAATGGTACGTGCCGCAGCAGCAAGAGACGGGGAGTACTGCTTGCTCAAGAACGTCATCATCGAGGGCTTCCCTGATCATTGCCACGACCTCGATCACCGCTTGCGTACGTACTGGCCGGTGCGCAGTCTGCTGGCCGTAGACGACGACCTGGTGGTTTACGGGCCGAGGCTTCTTATTCCTCACAGCCTCCGCCGAGAAACACTAGAGCGACTCCATGACAGTCATCAGGGGATGGAGCGCACCAAGCGACGGGCCCGACAAACGGTGTACTGGCCTGGTATGGACAGAGACGTTGAGAACGTCGTTTCTGGATGCTCACTATGCCGTCCACTCCTACCAAGCCAAGCCAACGAACCTCTCTGGCAGGACACGGACACACCCAGCAGGGTGTTTGAGTCAGTTTCTGCAGACTACTTCCACGCAGCAGGCCGTACATACCTCGTGTATGTAGATCGCTTGTCTGGGTGGCCTCACGTGTCTGCATGCTCACGTCCAGCATCGGCTGATCAGCTCGTTCGTGTCCTTCGGGGTGTGTTCGCCGACACGGGCGTGCCTGTTCTCCTGAGGACTGACGGTGGACCGCAGTTCACTTCTTCATCGGTACGGCGCTTCCTGGCTCGATGGGGGTGGAGCATCGTGTATCTTCACCTCATTATCCACGCTCCAATGGTCACGCCGAGGCAGCGGTCAAGTCCGTGAAGAAGCTGATCCTCACGACCACACAGCAGGGACACCTGGACGAGGATGCGTTCGCTCGCGGGTTGCTGGAACTGCGCAACACTCCGAGGGCGGAAGGGCGATCACCAGCACAAGTCCTCTTCGGTCATCCTATGAGGTCCTGTGTCCCGGCTCATCATCGCTCATACGCTCAGCAGTGGCAGCGCGCTGCTGATGAGTGCGACGCCAAGGCAGAGCGACTGAGGAAGAAAGCGAAACTTCGCCACGACGCGTCCGCCCGTACTCTTCCTCTCCTGCACCTCGGTGGCCACGTCGACGTTCAAGATCACACGACAGGCCTCTGGGATCGCCTGGGTGTCATCGTGGCTGTTGGGCGAAGGAGAGACTACCTCATCAAGATGGGCAGCGGTCGCGTGATGTGGCGTAATAGAAGACACCTACGCCCACACAGACCTCTTGCTCCCCTTCCTGTCGAGCAGCACACCGCTCATGGCGGTGCAGCGCTTCAGCATCAGGGTCACGAGGAACACCACCATCCCGGCAGCCCGGAGCATCAGGGTAACGGGGTACACCGTGGCCGAGAGCAACCAGAGCGTCGAAGCAGCCGACAGCGTAGGGAGCCGAGACGACTGCAGGTGCGGTGGCACCGTAGCACCTACGATTAGTCGTACGTGTTCATTGTACGCTGTGTTTGTTTTGTGTATATGTACCGTGTTTTCTGTACTTCAATCATTGTAACTTTGTTTCATGTGTTACGGTAGCCATAACAAAGATAAGGAATCTTCCTTATGTCTCGGGGGAGGTGTGTGGTTGTTAGCTAGTTGTGTGAACGAGTGAATGAGCGAGACTTGTGTGAGGCATGAATACGTGTATGAGTGAACGAGCTAGGCTTCAGTCATAAGTGTTAAGTGGAAGTGCGCGGCCTGGCGCCGGGAGATCACCTACCTCCAGCCTTCTGTTCACACCTTCTGTGAATAAACACCTGCACTGTTACCTGCGTTTCCTGTGCCCCTGCTGGTCAAGAGTCGAACAAGCTTCATGATATCTTCTTTACCCTCCCCCACCTCCTCCTCCTCCTCCTCCTCCTCCTCCTCCTCCTCCTCCTCCCTGCATATATTCACTCACCTCCAGTTTACCTATGAATAAAATATGCAAAACGAGACTTAATTACAATAACTTAGGCATCAATTTGTACAAGGACAGGTAAATTACAGGTGTGGCTGAAGGGAAGGGGGCGGGAGGGGGTCTGAGGGTAAGGGGGGGGGCAGGAAGAAGACTTGGGGGGGTAAGGGGAAGAATCTGTTAATTTTCTACAAGTTCGGTGTTCTTGTTGTTGTTGTTGTTGTTGTTAGACATGGTAGAATTTTAATAAAGAAGTGTTTTTTTTTCTTCCTTCTCTCCTTCCCTCGTTTGTTCGTTTGTTCATTCATTCTCTTATTCATTCTCCCATTCATTCATTTATTCATGCTTCTCTTCCTCCAACTTCTTTTTTTTTTAATTTTCTTCATTCTTCCTTCCTTCCTTCCATCCCTTCAATCTTTACTTCTCTCCTTTCCTCCCTACATTTCTTTCCCTCCACACACACACACACACACACACACACACACACACACACACACACACAGTACTCTATGGCCAGCAGGGAAAAGGGACACATTATCGTTAATATCACATTACATTGAGCTGCTCCAATGACCCGATTAGAAAGAGGAAGCAATTCATTAGACCAGACACCCACACACACACAGAGAGAGAGAGAGAGAGAGAGAGAGAGAGAGAGAGAGTAGGGGGTGTAGCGGGGGACACTCTCTCTCTCTCTCTCTCTCTCTCTCTCTCTCTCTCTCTCTCTCTCTCTATCTATCTATCTATCTATCTATCTATCTATCTATCTATTTATCTATCTATCTATTTATCTATCGATCTGTTATCACGTTTATCATCAGCTTATCCTACGTTTCATTACGATTTCCAGAGAGAGAGAGAGAGAGAGAGAGAGAGAGAGAGAGAGAGAGAGAGAGAGAGAGAGAGAGAGAGAGAGAGAGAGAGATAGCTCTTGACGAAGGAAGAGAAAGGAGAAGAGGAAAGGAGGAAGGAAGAAGCAAGAATAAGATAAAAATGGAAATACAGAAGACGTGAGGAAACGAAGAAGAGGAAGAGGAAGAGGGGGAAAAGGAAGAGGGAAAAGAAAAGGGAAGAGGAAAGAAATAAAAATGAGAAAAGGAAACAAAGAACTGGAAAAAAATAGAAGAAGAAGAATAAAGAACTGGAAAAAATAGAAGAAGAATCATGCAGGAAAAGAAATCTTTCCTTCCTTCTTTCCTTCCCGCGTCTTCGTGTGTGTGTGTGTGTGTGTGTGTGTTATTCTATGTACGTATATTTATGGTGTGAAAGGGTTGATGTCTGTGTGCTGTAATTATGAGATTTATCGAGATGAGAGAGGTAAGTGGTGATGGCACAGAGAGAGAGAGAGAGAGAGAGAGAGAGAGAGAGAGAGAGAGAGAGAGAGAGAGAGAGAGAGAGAGAGAGAGAGAGAGAGAGAGAGAGAATCTATTTTTGTCATGGTCTGTCTCAGTGACTTACACACACACACACACACAAAAAAAAAAAAACCTTAATACAATACTTACTAACTAAAACCCAGAGAGAGAGAGAGAGAGAGAGAGAGAGAGAGAGAGAGAGAGAGAGAGAGAGAGAGAGAGAGAGAGACTTTAATTTAGTTAGTTAGTTTGTTTGTTTGTTTTCTTTTTCTTCTCCCCTGCTCTGCTCTGGTGATAAGGAAGGACCACCACCATCACCACCACCACCACGAGCCTTCCTTTCCTGTGTGTGTGTGTGTGTGTGTGTGTGTGTGTGTGTGTGTGTGTGTGTCGCTTCGCTAATACGACTCGTAAACACTCGGCAGCAACGCAGTAAACTCTCGGCAGCAACGCGTGTTTGGCTGTCAAGATTCTAAGGACCATCTTGAGAAGCTTTTTGCCACATCTTCACTACTAATGAGAGTGAAAAAAAAAACGCCTCTGAGCTTACACGAGTATTTAAGGATATTTTTACGGTTCTAGTGACTGATTAACGACATTTTTTATATTACTGGTGAAACTGTCGAGGGAACCCGCCAAATCATCTCTGTGACCTTGGAAAATGGTCGTGGTGGGAGAGCAAAGCCTATTGGAATACAACTCTGAGACTGAACAGGGCGACTCAAGTGCTGCAGTATGCTGGTGGTGGTGGTGGTGGTAGCTGTTGCCTCACCCATAAAATAGAAAAAAAAAGAGAAAAATAAGACTGAAAAAAGTTGAGAAGAGGAAAAATTATACAGGAAAGAAAGAAAATCTCTGGTACAGTAAACAATAAGCCTGCCTCTCTCTCTCTCTCTCTCTCTCTCTCTCTCTCTCTCTCTCTCTCTCTCTCTCTGGTTTAAACGAGCGGTGGAAGCCCTCGACAGCTCTGGGGTCACCTGGGGGACATTAATGACCGCTGCCGCCCCTACCGAGGCTCAAACTGCACCCCCGTGGGAAGCGCCATGCATCACCACCATCATCAGCCCACCACGGAAAAAGAAAATCCTGTGTGCAATGGCAGAACTGCAGCAAGAAGGGCTCCATACCATAAGCGCCGCCCAGAGGGCACACACTGCTACATATTTCACCGATGGCTCCACTGATCCGATGACAGGGCGGTCTGGGGCGGCGTATGTATGCAAGACCGACAATGGGCGCGCGGCAGTCTCCGCCATCATCACCACCGCCTCTGCTCGAACAACTGACTTCTCCTCCTCCACACAAACTGAATTAGCTGCGATAGTAATGGCACTTGAACACGCCTACACCTACCACTGCAGCAATGTACTTATTGCCACGGACTCCATGACTGCCATTGCAGCGATAAACAAGCAGGATGGAGAAAACATCACACAAACCCGAGCCATCTCGAAAACAGCAAGAGCCATCCACAATGCGGCCAGAAGTGTCACTCTCACGTGGATACCATTACCATCCCACGTGGCAATCTCAGGAAATGAAGAAGCGGACGCCCTCGCCAAACGGGCAGCCACTGACACAACGGTGGCTACAGTCAGCTCCAGGACGTTGAATCAGCTGAGAGGAGCAGTGAAAGCCCACGCAGAGAGGCAGCGACAGCAGGAACACGACCAGGGGAGCGAGTGTCAGATGGTTCCGCCAGGTTGCCGCAGCAGGCTGCCCGCCCCCAGCCCGAAACTTCCCGAGCCGCCTGTGTGAGGTGGTGACATGCAGGATACGTCTCGGGTACCCTTACCCGTGGCAACTCGGCTTCGCGACATCGGAGGAGGAGACACGACTGTGCGGTGCGTCGGAGGGACACAGTCTTGAACACTACCTGAGGGACTGTGCTCGTCCCTCACACCTCAGAAAACAGTGGCCCACACCTTCACCTACACTATCCGAACTGGCAAAACACTTTATTGCGATTCTGCCACAAACATTAAGGGAATACCCGAAATTTTGTGCAATGAAATGAGACAAGCACGTTTGTGATAGTGCAGTAACGAATGGTGCCTCAAATAAAACTAGTGCCTACAAAGGCTGTGATTTTACATTTAATTTATTTATGTAATCAAACATCATCCTGATAAGACTGTCCATCAGGGACCAACACTCTTTTTCACAAATTATATTGTATTTTTTTGTGAATA
>NW_026973677.1:790000-805000 GCF_035594125.1 Scylla paramamosain | reverse complement strand
CCCAGGATCCTTTGTCTCTCTCTCTCTCTCTCTCTCTCTCTCTCTCTCTCTCTCTCTCTCTCTCTCTCTCTCTCTCTCTCTCTCTCTCTCTCTCTGAAAACCTTGTAATTTTCATGTTATTACCCGAACGAAAAAGAAAAAGTTTCTCTTCAGCTCTTGTTAAAAAAAATATTTTATGGGAATTTTCTGAACACAACATCGAAGTTTTAATATGATGTGTCCCATGTAATCTCTCTCTCTCTCTCTCTCTCTCTCTCTCTCTCTCTCTCTCTCTCTCTCTCTCTCTCTCTCTCTCTCTCTTCGGAATGTTTAAAAAGTATCAGCACCGTACGCGGTTATTAAAATAGAAAAAAAACAAAACGCTTTCCATTAGCCTTAAATTTCCTCACCACTGGAAAGTGGAAAGTGGAAAGGTGGCTCTTACACTTCACCAAAAAAAAAAAAAAAAATTACGTATATTTAGACTATCATTCGTAACGTCTTACTAACATCAATTCTAGATACGCATTACAATTTCCTCTAAGCTCGCAGCGCATCAGCAATGTGACGTGATGAAATGCAGTATCTCTTTATTGGTGCCGTGTGGAAGTGTATACGAATAATGGGACTGAAAAAATCGTGGAATCTTCTGTATTCATCCTCCACTGTACGTTCTGTTTTCCCTCAGCTTGTAGTCTATCTGGTGCATGAAGACTCCATCAGTTATCAGGCTAAGTGAGGGCTGTCAGCTGGGCTTCCTTCTCATTCTGGTATTTCTTTTCTTTTCTTTTTTTTTCCGGTTTCTTTGTTTTTTTTTTTTTTTTTTTGAGGGAGGGGGGTGAGGAGGAGACAATAAACATTCTTTTCTTTCCTGAATTTATCTTTTGGTCTTGGTCTGTTTTTCTTGTACTACATCGAAAGAAAAGAGAGAACTTAGCAGGTTTTTCTTCTTATTCTGGATATTTGCTTGTTTTCTTTTCTTTTTTTCTTTTTTGGAGAGACAATAAACATTTTTTTCTTTCCTGATTTTTCCCTTGGTCTGTTTTCCTTGTAGTATATACACCAAGAGCGAGAGAGAGAGAGAGAGAGAGAGAGAGAGAGAGAGAGAGAGAGAGAGAGAGAGAGAGAGAGAGAGAGAGAGAGAGAGAGAGAGAGAGAGAGAGAGAGAGAGAGAGAGAGAGAGAGAGAGAGAGAGGACAAAACAAGTGAAAGCAGGATGATAATACTTGACAGAATTCTACGTAACTGCAACACTACTGAGATTAGATGAATTTTCCCTCCTCTGCCAGATATTACGTAGTCACATATTACTAAAGAGGCGGAAACTCTCTCTCTCTCTCTCTCTCTCTCTCTCTCTCTCTCTCTCTCTCTCTCTCTCTCTTACTCGTGAACCTGCTAATCCTTTCCCATTTCCTCCTTTCTCTATTTTTCCCCCAGCAAGGGCAAGTGAAGCCCAGCTGGATCCCTTCAGGGTTTCCTAATCCTTCCGCCAACTCTAACATATTGCCTTAATAGGAATGGTTCAAAAATTATCTCCTTAGCCTTACCACCTACCTATCGTCTCTCTCTCTCTCTCTCTCTCTCTCTCTCTCTCTCTCTCTCTCTCTCTCTCTCTCTCTCTCTCTCTCACACCATTGTCATTTACTCATATGCCAGACTTACTCCCAATTATCCTTTCCAAATTACGTTTTCTCCCAGCAAAGACATGATATCCCTCCAAAGATTAGCAGACATTCCTCTCTCTCTCTCTCTCTCTCTCTCTCTCTCTCTCTCTCTCTCTCTCTCTCTCTCTCTCTCTCTCTCTCTGTCTATCTCTCTATCTATCTATCTATCTGTCTAGGCCGTTTCCACCATCTTTACTTCCCAGTAGCACTCTTTCTTCGAGAGGATTAGGAGGAAGAGGAGGAGAAAGAGGAGGAGGAAGAAAATTGTGATAGAGGAGGAACACAGAATTGAGGGGGGAAGATAAGGAAGCATAAAGAAGAAATGATAAAGGTGAATGAAATAAAGAAAAAAAAATGTTAGGAAAGGATAGGAGGATAAGATGAACAAAAAGAGTAAGAAAGGAAAGGAGAAATATACAATGCGATAAAAGTTGAGGAAGGAAGAGAAAAGAAAAAAACAAGGGCAACGTAAGCAGGAAGAAAAGGAAGAGAGAAAAAGAGAGTGGAAGAAAAACGAGAGATAAGAAGGGGGGTGGAGAGAGAGAGAGAGAGAGAGAGAGAGAGAGAGAGAGAGAGAGAGAGAGAGAGAGAGAGAGAGAGAGAGAGAGAGAGAGAGAGAGAGAGAGAGAGAGAGAGAGAGAGAGAGAGAGAGAGAGAGGGAGACAGACGGGAGATACAAAGCGGGTAAGGAAGGAAGGAAAGAGATAAACCATGATAAATACAACAAAAGAAAAATAATAAATAAAAAAAAAAAGGAAGACAGCAGAAGAACGGAGGAGAGCGAAGGACAAAACTGGGATGACGATTTTAACTATTTTTAGAAGAGTCGAGGAGGAGGAGGAGGAGGAGGAGGAGGAGGAGGAGGAGGAGGAGGAGGAGGAGGAGGAGGGCTGCTCGTTATGTGGTATTTATTTACTAAGACTCCGAGAAACGACTGTCTTTCTTTGTAACTCTTTTCTGCCCCCAAGAGATTAATGCTTCCCCAACTCCAAGCCTCTCCCTCCTTTGCCTCCCCTCACCCACCCACAGCCTCAACCTTGAAACCTCCACCAGCCTCTCCCTTCTTAGCCTCCCTCTCACCCACCTACCGCCTCAACCTTGCAACCTCCACCAGCCTCCCCTCACCCATCCACCGTTTCAACCTGCCCACCACTCCATCAGTCCACTCCAGCTGCTAAAAATTACCCACTTCTGAGTCCATTAACCTCTCTTTCTAATCCTTCAGTAACCTCAAAACACTCGAAAGACTCCAATTAAACCCTCTTGACATGTCTTCCGCAGACTTGCAATAAGCTACACCCTTTAAAATTTGCTCTACTTTCCCATCAGAATCCCAATAAACTTCTGGCCAAACCTCACAACTCTCTCCTGGTATCTTCTACACACAAACCCCTAACAAACTTTTCCCTACTTAATCCCTCAAACACTGCCACCCACAACCCTTAGATATCCTCTACAGCTGGCACTCCTCAGCTACTCCACCTCCTCTCAACCTTGTCATCTTTGGGCCCCAGCACTCCAAAACAAGCCGCTTCCCTCATCTCACCACAAACTGGGAACCATTCAACGGTACAATAACATGCTTTTCACAGCCTCACCCTCAACCACTTCTCCTTGAAACAAATATTTAAAACGCCCTTTCTGCTGACACTTTCTTCCTGGCACTCTGAACTTGCTCTATTACTCAGGTCCTGTACTTTTAAGCTCCTACCTCCTGTGTCCAATAAGTTTACCTCACTCGTCCTCGCCTCCACCTCTTAGTCTTCTGGAAAAGTGGCGTGCATTTGTGTGCTATTCTCGTGCTTAGGATAATGAAATGAGAGTGTTAAGTATCTTTCTTTTATAAAATATGGGTGCTATTAATGATGTCTGTGTGTATGGACGAATCAAGTGTTTTCATATAATACAATAACTTACTATACTTTTTTTCTGCATTATTATTATTATTATTATTATTATTATTATTATTATTATTATTATTATTATTATTATTATTATCATTTTATTTTTTGTTGTTGTTTATCTGTTACCGTTGTCGTTGTACTTGTTGTTTGTGTTGGTGGTGGTTGTGAGGTTGCTGAGTTAACGGTGTTGCCATTACCTATTGTTGTTGTTGTTGTTGTTGTTGTTGTTGTTGTTGTTGTTGTGTTGGGCATGGTTGTGGTGGTGTTGCCGAGTTAACAATGCTGCCATTAACTGTTGTTGCTGCTGCTGCTGTTGTTTAAATTGTTTTTTTTTTACCACCATCATCGTAATCATCGTTTCCTTACATTGTCCTTTCATCATTATTATCGAGAGAGAGAGAGAGAGAGAGAGAGAGAGAGAGACGGCAGGGAATAGACGAAGAAGGAGGAGAGCTATAAGGTAAGAGAGAAGAACAGGAAGAGAGAGAAGGAATAGAGGGGAAGAGAGGGGAAGGGGGTATAGATGGAAAGATAGCAGGAAGGCCTGAAGGATGAAGGATAAGAAGGGAAGGGAGAAGGAAGGAAAGACGGAAGAGAAAGATTATATTTACTGGAATAAAAAAGTATGAAGGTATAAGAAAAAGGAGAGAGAGAGAGAGAGAGAGAGAGAGAGAGAGAGAGAGAGAGAGAGAGAGAGAGAGAGAGAGAGAGAGAGAGAGAGAGAGAGAGAGCAAGTAACAAATTAACTGCTGAAAGATATAAACAGAAAGAGATAAAAGAACGAAAAAAGCACACGGAAAAATAAAAAAAATCAAATAAAATAAAACACTAACATACAGACCAATCGGCACCCCCCCCCCACACACACACACACACAATGCTCGGCAGCCCCACTAACCAGTCGACTCAGAACTCATACCTGCATTATTGAAACTGCATCCGGTATTAGCTAACCAATCAAGGCGGTACTTTGTTTAATAAAGTGATCAACGAGCCTGGAGGAGGAGGAGGAGGAGGAGGAGGAGGAGGAGGAACATGGGAGCAGGAGGTAAAGAGGAAATGGGTGATCATAACGAGGTAATTTATATCAATGAACTGCCCCACTCTGCATATGTTCATTATTAAAAGCAGAGATAACAGTTGATTAGAAAGGAAGAGAGTGAGAGAGTTCTTCTGCACTCTCTCTCACGTCATACAGGAGAATGGAGGGCTAGTGAATAAAGTAAATGTAGAAGAGAGGTTAGGAATATGTGAGGGTCAGCGGAAGTGAGAGAGCTCTTCTGCTCTTTCCTCCTTACGCCACACTGGAGAATGAAGAGCGAGTGAATAAAGCAAATGTAGAAGAGAGGTTAGGAATATGTGAGGGTTCGCAATTACGAGAGGGAGTAGCGGCGGCATGACGAGGAGGACCACTGAGTAACTAAACACACACAACCCGCGAGTACTCAATGAGGGAGGAATGTCAGGAAATTAAGGATTAATTTTGGGGCGTCGGTGTGTGTGTGCTCTCTCCCTCTCTCTCTCTCTCTCTCTCTCTCTCTCTCTCTCTCTCTCTCTCTCTCTCTCTCTCTCTCTCTCTGCAACAATAGCGCTGATGGCTTTTCATTGTTGATTTAGTTGTTTGCAGGGAGGGACAAAAATTGGGTCAGCCTGCAGGTTTAATGCGCAAGGAGTCGACACGGTAATTACTACACCTGGCATCTCTCACTCAAACTTTTTTTTGTCGTGATATCTAATGCTACTCACAAGCGAGACAAAGAGACCACGATGTTATTTTCAACTTTTCTGTCCGACTGTCTGTATCTCTCCCTCCTTCACAACACTCATACCTTCAACACTCATAAAGACCTCATACCCGCACCTTTGATCAATTGTCACACAAAGCGGCCCAACCTTCACGTCACAGGCAATACGACAGCTTATTAACATTACCAATCCAGCACAGAGCATTATAATTCCAGGTAAAGCACGCTACTACACGCTGATGACCTGCCACCTGTCACCTGTCAGGTCACCGTGTACTTACCTCCACCGCGCTTCATCTCGTCTTCCTCCATCCCCCCATCCCCAACCCCCGCTATCTCTGTGCCTTTTGCAAACTTTATGAAAATGGATTTCAGTCCAATTTCTAAGTCGTTGGTATACAATAAAAGAGAGGAGGAGGAGGAGGAGGAGGAGGAGGAGGAGGAGGAGAACAGTAGCATCAGAGAAAGAAGAGGGAGAACGAAAAAGGAGATGACGATATTTATGATTGATGATGATGATGATGATGAAAAACAGGAGGAAGAAGAAGAGGAGGAGGAGAGGGAAAAGGAGAAGGAAAGAATGCCCGGGAAGAAAGTTCATACACCGATTTGATAAGTTTTGATGAATACAAAACCAAAACTTGTGGGAAGAAAAATGCTCGCTCTCTCTCTCTCTCTCTCTCTCTCTCTCTCTCTCTCTCTCTCTCTCTCTCTCTCTCTCTCTGTACAGACGCATATATGTGGTAATTATTATTATTAGAACAAAAATTACTGAACTACAGGATAATAACAGACATCTGCAGTGAATGGAAAGCGAAGGAAGGTGGAAAGTGGAAAGACGTAAGGGAGAGGAAGGAAAGAAAAGGAATGAAGAGGAGGAGGAAGTGGAAGAAGAGAAAAGGGTCAATAGGAAAAGAGAAAGAGCGGATAGTATGGGGAAAAGAGGAATATGCAAAGGAAAATCAGACGATAAGAGAGAGAGAGAGAGAGAGAGAGAGAGAGAGAGAGAGAGAGAGAGAGAGAAGTGAGACTGCAAGAGGAATGACGGACGAGTATGGGGAAGAGAAAGGAGCAAGACGTGATGGAAAGTGAGGCGCACGCACACACACACACACACACACACACACACACACACACACACACACACACACTCGCAACCCATCAGTAATTTATATACGCGAATGTAATTTTTCTCTCTCTCTCTCTCTCTCTCTCTCTCTCTCTCTCTCTCTCTCTCTCTCTCTCTCTCTCTCTCTCAGTGAAATACAATAACAAATCTTAAGAAAACGAAAAGAGGAAGTCACGAAAACACCTTATCATCATCTAATTCTCCTCCTCCTCCTCCTCCTCCTCCTCCTCCTCCTCCTCCTCCTCCTCTTCTTTCTACTCAGCACTCAGTAATCTCCCATCGTTATTAATCATTCTTTTTTGTTCCTAATCGGTCCATCTCATTTCTTTCTTTGTTTCGCTTCCCTCCATCACTCCCTGCTCAGAATCTCAAAGTCCGGACCCGCCTCACACCACCTCCTTAAAACATAAAAGCAACACATCGTCCTTGTTCTTACTGACACTGAATAGAAGAGCATGAGAAAGTTTGAGAGAGAAAGAAGAAAAGACGCCAGATATTAATACGATCACTCCCTGGGAACTGAATCTGGCGAGTGACGTGATTCTTGGTTTACTGAAAGAAAGAAATATAAAAAAATATATAAGCAACAGATAAAAAGTCTTCAGAAGTATTGATGAGGGAGAGAACACACACACACACACACACACACACACACACACACACACACACACACACACACACACACACACACACACTGAGAGAGGCGCCGCAAAGTGAATTTATAATTTGGTTACATTCCTTCGCGTCTCTCAGCGTCCACCGCGCCATGAATGTTTCGTTTAGTTTATGACTTCATGTTACGCGCAATATCTGTTCATACTCATGGTTAGGTAGTACACACACACACACACACACACACACACACACACACACACATATATTCATCCTACCGCCGCCCCCTCCCCTCTTCTCCTGCCGTGACATTCTTTTCTTATCTCCTTCCCAAAGTTTAGTTTATTTCAATTTTTACTTGTATTATCTTTGTACTAGATCAGTCCATTACTCTCTCTCTCTCTCTCTCTCTCTCTCTCTCTCTCTCTCTCTCTCTCTCTCTCTCTCTCTCTCATCTTTATTTTTCTGGTACCATTTCACCTTGTCTTCATACCCTTCCTCCTCCTCCTTCTCCTCCTACTCCTTCTCTTCCTCTTCCTCCTCCTCCTCCTCCTCCTCCTCCTCCTCCTCCTCCAGCACATCCTCCACGAGAGAGAGCCTGACAATTGCGTAGAGAGAGAGAGAGAGAGAGAGAGAGAGAGAGAGAGAGAGAGAGAGAGAGAGAGAGAGAGAGAGAAGAATATCTCTCTCTCTCTCTCTCTCTCTCTCTCTCTCTCTCTCTCTCTCTCTCTCTCTCTCTCTTTTGGCAACAACTTTCCACAAAACCAAAATTCCCGCATCCTGTCTTTTCCTTTTTCCTTTCCTTTTTTTTTTTATTTATTCCCGTTATCTTGTATTCTCTCAATCTCTACTTTCCTTACTTTTAAAACACTGCATTTCAAAACCTCTCCCTTTTTTTTCCTTCCGTTTCCCAATCTTCAAATACTGTACTACACCATAAAATACCAAACACCACCACCACCACCACCACACCACAACCACCACATCACCTCTGTAGTGGGGATCAGATATCCGGGGGGAGGAGTGTGGTAGGAGGACTGGATAAGGGAGGGGGAGAGAGATGTGGTGGTGGTGGTGGAAGAATGGTGATCTGCCACTCCTCCTCCTCCTCCTCCTCCTCCTCCTCCTCCTCTTCCTCCCCCCACCGCCCGTAGTGCCTCAGGCCAGTTAAATATTGCGGTGATCCAACTCTCGTGTGTGTGTATTGCGTGTGTGTGTGTGTGTGTGTGTGTGTAAGTATTTGCGTGTTCCTGTCCGTGAACTGGTTGGGTGGGGGCGGGGATGGGGTAAGGCTGGAGATGGGATCATGTGGTGGTGGGGGGTGGGATGGGGGAAGGGGTCATCGCAACTGGGAGTGAGGGTGGGTGAAGGAGGCCCCCCCCCAATAAACCAGACATGCAGCCTTAGCGGGCAAAACATTTACATTATTATTTTTTTTTTACTTTTTTTTCTGCCACAGGGATGGACGCACAGATTGAAGAAAATGGGCATAGAAAGGAAGGAAAGAGACCGAAGGGGGAGAGAGAGAGAGAGAGAGAGAGAGAGAGAGAGAGAGAGAGAGAGAGAGAGAGAGAGAGAGAGAGAGAGAGAGAGAGAGAGAGAGAGAAATATGAATCAGTCAGGGAGAGAAAATGATTACCCTTCCTCCTCTCCCCTCTTCCTCCCCCTTCCCTCTCTCCCTCTTTCTCCCCCTCCCTCTCTCCCTCTCCCTCTTCCAGTATAATAACTCGGGGTAATGGGAATCTCAGGTGGAAAGTCATTTGCACCTGGCGCGGAGAGGCGAAGGGAAACCAGCTGACCTGACACCTAATGAAAATCTTTTTGCCTTCTTAACTCTCTCTCTCTCTCTCTCTCTCTCTCTCTCTCTCTCTCTCTCTCTCTCTCTCTCTCTCTCTCTCTGTCTGAAGCGGAATTAAATATATATATATATATATATATATATATATATATATATATATATATATATATATATATATATATATATATATATATATATATATATAATTCTAAGGAAGGATGATAAGCTTGTACAAAACAATAAGAAACCAGAATACTAAAAAGAAGGGAAAGAAATAAGATTAGAAAAAAAAATGAGTTTGCAGGAGAATACCAATCTTTTTTTTTCTTGTTTTCTCGTTTTTGTTGTTTCGTTTTTTCTTTTGCTTTTTTCAGTTTTCTTTTCCCTTGATGTAAAGTAAAGCACCGTTTCTCGCTTCTTACTTTTCTGCTTTTCCATTTTCTTTTTCGTTTTCCCCTTTTCTTTTTCAAGATAGATATAACTTTTTTACTTTTTCACTTTTTCTCTTTTCCCCTTTTCAAAATAGCCACAATTTTTCCCTTTTTTTTGTATCCTTTGCTCTCTTTTTCTTTTTTTAAATAAACATCTCCTTTTCCTTTTTTCATGTTCCCTGTTTTCCTTTCCTTATTTTGTAGAAGCCACTTTTCCCTTTTTCTTTACCTTTTCTTTTAATTTTTAAGCAGGTACTAGCTTTTCCTTTTCACACCTTTTTAATTTTTTTCAAGAGAAGCTTTTTTTTCTCCCATTTAGCCTTTCCCCTTTTCAGGACTGGCATCACTTTTCTTCATTTTCATCAGTGTCTATCCATTTTTCCCAATTTCCACTTTTCCTTTCGGTTTTTTCATTTCCTTCAAGATAGACGCCACTTTTTCCATTTCTCCCTTACCTTTTTCCTCTCTTTTTTTCCCCCAGTCCTCGCAAACACACGGTCAAGCTTCAAAAATTTTCAGCAGGGAGGAATAAAGAAGAAATAATGGAAGGCGTTTGTTACGACACTAAAGAGGAAGAACGCCGTGGAAGCAATGAAATTCCTCCTTCCCTCCCTCCCTCCCTCTTTCCCTCCCTCCTTCCCTCCTTCCCTCCCTTAACTCTGCATTACCTTTCTGCTTATAATGGAACTTTATATGTAATCTTCTTTTATTCTGATTATGCCATTTTGCCAAGCTCATCTTCCTCTCTCTCTCTCTCTCTCTCTCTCTCTCTCTCTCTCTCTCTCTCTCTCTCTCTCTCTCTCTCTCTTTCATGTTTTTTTTATGTACTCATGTCTAAGTACTTATTTTAGCTAGTTAGCTATTTATCCATTTATTTATCTATCCATACATATATTTAATTACATATCTATTCTGGCATCTATATTTTCATTTTATCTACTGTTTGCCTATGTAAATGAACCAAACTATCAATATTTGTTCTTTATTTGTTTGTGTGCTTGTGTGTTTCTCTCTCTCTCTCTCTCTCTCTCTCTCTCTCTCTCTCTCTCTCTCTCTCTCTCTCTCTACTTATCAATCTCGCAATAGGTAAATATGTTTTCTCTCCCTTCCTCATTGGTTTCCTCGTATCCCCACCCCCTCGTCCGCCTCCCCTCTTCTTTCTCTCTTTCGTACCTATAGCTCACTCTTCACTCTCCCTCTCCCTCCCCCTCTCCACTCTTCAAAGAAAAGGCTTAACATTATATAACAAACGGGAGAAAAAAAAATACTCGTTCACAACAAAAGGTGAAAGGAGAGTAGCAATCTTTTATAGTATTAGAGATGATGGTTGTACTAGTAGTAGTAGTAGTAGTAGTAGTAGTAGTAGAGGTGCTGGTGGTGGTGGTAGAGGTCGTGGTGGTGGCAATAGTAGTAGAAGAAGGAGAAGAAGACGAGAAGGAGGAGGAGGAGGAGGAGGAGGAGGAGGAGGAGGAGGAGGAGGAGGAGGAGGAGGAGGAGGAGGAGGAGGAGGAGGAGGAGGAGAAGAGGAGGAGAAGAAAAGGAGGAGGAGGAGGAGGAGAAGGAGGAGGAGAAGAAGAAGAAGAGGAGGAGGAAGAGGAGGAGGAGGAGGATAATTGGGAGGAGGAAGAGGAGGAAGAGAAAAAACAAAAGAAAAATAAGAAATAAAAGCAAAAAAAACACAAACAGAAAAAAAAGAACAAGATAAATATGAGCAACAAAAAACGAGAGAGAGAGAGAGAGAGAGAGAGAGAGAGAGAGAGAGAGAGAGAGAGAGAGAGAGAGAGAGAGAGAGAGAGAGAGAGAGAGAGAGAGAGAGAGAGAGAGAGAGCATCATCCCCAGCTTCAGGGAACATTAAGGGAACGAGAAATTTTGGATATAGATCTTCTCAGTTCCCTTTTGTAGTACCCTGGCCGCGGGAGGAGATTGCCTACTGCTGAAGGAGGAGGAGGAGGAGGAGGAGGAGGAGGAGGAGGAGGAGGAGGAGGAGGAGGAGGAGGAGGAGGAGGAATAGAAGTGAGAGTACGAGGGAGCTGTTTGAAAATAAGATAATAAAACTAGCACGTGTATGAGAGAGAGAGAGAGAGAGAGAGAGAGAGAGAGAGAGAGAGAGAGAGAGAGAGAGAGAGAGAGAGACTTGTAAAGGGATTAATGTTATAAGTAGTAAGATGGATTAACAAGATGAAAAGAAACTGTAATCGGGAGAGAGATCAGAGATAATGCGGAAATTAGAGAGAAAAATGATCCTTGTTATCTCCTCCTCCTCTTCCTTCTCCTTCTCCTTCTCCTTCTCCTCCTCCTCCTCCTCCTCCTCCTCCTCCTCCTCCTCCTCGTAATGCGAAGGAAAGAAGCAACTTGACGTATTAGAGAGGAGAAAAGGACTGTTGTAAGTATGTCTACAATATTAAAAGCTCCAGTACCATGTATGTTCCTTAGTTTGAGTTTACCCTTCAAAAAAGAAAACGGGGGAAGAAATAAACATTTACGTGGAGATAGAGAGAGAGAGAGATGGAAATAAATAATCACAATTCTCTCTCTCTCTCTCTCTCTCTCTCTCTCTCTCTCTCTCTCTCTCTCTCTCTCTCTCTCTCTCTCTCTCTCTCTCTTTCCGGCCTCGATACTGCAAAATACATAGGAATTTAATGCGATGGTAATGGATGCTAGATCGTCTTTCCCTTGTGATCACGTGATGTTTATTTAGTGATGTTAATGTTAAGACCAAGCCCGCCCTGGGAGATTGGACCAGGGCGAGAGAGAGAGAGAGAGAGAGAGAGAGAGAGAGAGAGAGAGAGAGAGAGAGAGAGAGAGAGAGAGAGAGAGAGAGAGAGAGAGAGAGAGAGAGAGAGAGAGAGAGAGAGAGAGAGTCAAAGCGGCAGAAAGAACTAATAATTTAAATAAAGTATGGGAACGAGAAGTACAAAAAATAGTACAGAAAGAAACCGATGAATTTTAAAACACTGAAAATAATGAAAGAAAATACAATGATGGTGATGATGATGATGATGATAGTGATGGTGATGGTTGGAGATGAGCCCGGCCAGTGTGATAAATAGGAGAACGATATGATAACAGATAAACGGTAAAGGGACAAGAGTGGGTCGATGAAAGGGAAGGGAAGGGAAGGGAAGGGAAAAAGGAAGGGAAAATCTTTCTCTCCCTTATTACGATTCAGGAAGGAGATAGAGATAGTTTGCAACGTATTCCATTTTCCTTCTGCTTCCTTTCTCTCCATTTATCTCTGCCTATCCCTCTTCCTTCATTTGCACTTGGTTGTCAAGTGTTCTCTCCAATCTCTCATCTCTCCTGACGCCTTTTCATTTTCTTCACTGTGTTTTTCTTGTTATTCATTATCCCTGTCTACTCTCTTCTTTCTTCTACCCCTTTTTTTTTAAGCATCTCCCTCTTTTCCATCGTCTTCCCTCCTTTTCTTTTATCTTTTCCCATCATCTTTGCCATTTTGTCTTTTTTATCGTCAGTTTTTATTCTCCTTTACTTCTTTCTATTTTTTTTTATTGTATTATTTCATGTACTTTTCTAAGCTTCCGTTTTTCTTTCACATCTTCATCACTATTCTCTTCTCTCACTTCCGTATTCCATCCTTCTCTATCCCCTCTTCCTTAATCCCTTCTACTTTCTTTTTTCCTATCTTCTTCCTATCCTTTCCTTCTCTCCTTCCTTTATCTTGTCTCCTCCACGAAGGAATCCAATAGCGTGTGATCAGAGGAGCGTGGAGGAACGTTCACTACGGGAGGAAGAGGAGGAGGAGGAGGAGGAGGAGCGGGCACGTACTTCCTCATGCTCCGGTAGAGAGATTACCTCCACGTAAGGCATGATCTACTGCAGGAGCTCTCTCTCTCTCTCTCTCTCTCTCTCTCTCTCTCTCTCTCTCTCTCTCTCTCTCTCTCTCTCTCTCTCTGTGTGTGTGTGTGTGTGTGTGTGTGTGTGTGTGTGTGTGTGTGTGTGTGTGTGTGTGTGTGTGTGTGTGTTGGTTTGTGCGTGAGTTTTACATGATGATATTGATGTCCTTCTTCTTCTTCTTCCTCTTTTTCTTCTTCTTGTTTTATTTTATTTTCTTCTTCTTCTTCTTCTTCTTCTTGTTCTTCCTTACTCAGCTAATCTTCCAATGACCTGTTCTGTCAAAACTTCATTATTGATAGGCGAGGCAGCCATTAGTGGAGGTTATTGAGATTCTAAAGAGTATTATGACTATTATGGTGACATTTCAACATATAACCTGTACCTGCAATAGAAAGAACATTCACGAGAAGTCATCAATTCATCTTAGTAGTCCTAGTAAGATTCCAAACACACATCTTGCATCATAAATACAAAAAACACCCATAAACTGAACTAATCATATCTTGGTCCTAGCAAGTGCTAACCACAACAAAAGAGTTTCAGAATGCGAGTCTTGAGTGGCGTGGCGTGGCAAGGCGAGGAAGAGGAGTGGCCGTCCATCGCACACCTGGCTGGCATTTGGTGATCGTCTGCTTGAAGTGCCATTTGTCATTCACTGATCGAGGCTTTGTTTTATTCATACGCCGCTGAGACCCGCTCGCAGCCTGTCCCTCCGCCCGACAAGCCGCCCCATGAATATGAAGAAGGCAGAAGTTTTAACAGAACAGGTCATTGGAAGATTAGCTGAGTAAGGAAGAACAAGAAGAAGATGATGAAGAAGAAGAAGAAGAAAATAAAAGAAGAAGAAGAAGATAAAATAAAAGAAGAAGAAGAAGATAAAATAAAAGAAGAGGAAGAAAAAAAGAGGAAGAAGAAGAAGAAGAAGGACATCAATATCATCATGTAAAACTCACGCACAAACCAACACACACACACACACAAACACACACACACACAGAGAGAGAGAGAGAGAGAGAGAGAGAGAGAGAGAGAGAGAGAGAGAGAGAGAGAGAGAGAGAGAGAGAGAGAGAGAGAGAGAGAGAGAGAGAGAGAGAGAGAGAGAGAGAGAGAGAGAGAGAGAGGATCAAAAAGGTGAAGTGGCATTGCCGGGAACCAGACTCACTTCTCAGGGCCAAGGAGTGCCAAGGAGAGAGGGAGGGAAAGGAACCGGTGCCAGGGAAGTGGTCAGATTGGCTCTGGGCCCTGCTAAGGTAATGGGGGTGCTGGGGACACGGAGAGAGAGAGAGAGAGAGAGAGAGAGAGAGAGAGAGAGAGAGAGAGAGAGAGAGAGAGAGAGAGAGAGAGAGAGAGAGAGAGAGAGAGAGAGAGACGGATAGAGAGAGAGAGAGACGGATAGAGAGAGAGAGAGACGGATAGAGAGAGAGAGAGAGACGGATAGAGAGAGAGAGAGAGAGAGAGAGAGAGAGAGAGAGAGAGAGAGAGAGAGAGAGAGAGAGAGAGAGAGAGAGAGAGAGAGAGAGAGAGAGACGGATAGAGAGAGAGAGACGGATAGAGAGAGAGAGACGGATAGAGAGAGACGGATAGAGAGAGAGAGGGACGGATAGAGAGAGGAAAAGGATAAATTGAGTATAAAAGACAGAGTAAACAGATATTCTTGGTAAAATATATAAAAAAAGCAAGAGAGAGGGATGAAGAGGGAGAAAGCAAGAGAGGGAGAGTGACAAAAGGAGAGGAAAAGAAGAAAATGAGTATAACATATTCTTGGTAAAATAAAAACAAAGAAACATACAACATATAAATTTGAAACAATTAAAAAAACAAGGGCAGAAGAATGGAGAGAGAGTAAGAGACAGTGAGAGAGTGAAAGTGACAGAAGGGGAGA